>NW_017732035.1:349313-353714 GCF_001890085.2 Hipposideros armiger
GGCGGGGATCAGGTGATCAGGGTGTGTGTGGGTGGGGCTCTGCTCCTTGCTGTGATGGGGACAGCAGGGCAGCCTCGGGAGTGGCATCGGAAGGGACTTTGGACAAGAGGAAATGGTCCAGTCAGAGTCAGACTCTGACTTTGGACTGTGGGTTAGTGATTCTGGATGGAGCTCTGATCATCCCCTTCCTGGGCAAAGATGAGTGCCAGGCAGGTGCTTCTGAAAGTGTGGAGAGCTGGGCAGGGATGGTGTGCTCCTGGGCAACCTGTGCTCCTGCCTCTACAGGGGGGACCAGCACACACAGCGAGCAACTCCCTGGCCTCGCCCAGCCTGGGGGGGTGGCTCTGTGGTACACGCTAGAAGGCACACATGTGCTGGCTGACGAATCCACACAGCGGGGGCCTTTGGGACAGGTGAGGGGCACCAGATGGAGCGTTTGTGACACCCTCCAGAACTGGACCCCTCCATGAGTGGTCTCTGGTGGGAACCCACAGCCAGGACCTTGGCACTGAGACCCTTGTGATCTGCTGACAATAAATAGGCAAAGTCCACTTGCCTCACTGAACCACTCACACCTGCATTCCTTGGTTAGCAAAACCACACCTGCCAAGGTCAGCACTTCGCTGAGGTGGGGTGCAGCCTCTGGACTCTGGGCACCCCAGGTTCATACAGCTGACACCCCGCCTGCACCACATGGTTCCAGCCCCCCTCCCAGCCCTATCTGCCAGCTAACCCACGTGTCCTCCATGTGGCTTCGCACCCACTCCCCCCTCAAAGCACTATCCTGCTCTTCACTTCTCAGCACTGGAACCTGCTGCGGAATCACGCATCCCCTTGTCTGTCCTGCTGTTCCCAAGAGCCGGGAGCTCATCATGGACGTTTTCTGTCCCCAGACTGCAGAGCACACCATGCAGAGGCAGCCCCAGTGGTATTTGGGGAAGGGAGCCTTTGAGGAACTGTCACCTCTTCATGCAGTGCATCCCGCGTGTCTTGGGACACCGTTCACGTGTGCTGAGAGCATCATTGGGGCCGCTGCCCACCCTGGTCCTGCTTGGACCGAGTGTCTGTGTGTGGCCGTCAGTCTATCCAAGGCCAGGCAGGGGAGTGTCCTTACTGAGTTAGTGTGTGACAGGCTGGTGGAGAGGTTGGAGGCAGTGACGCCGTGATTGGGGCCCTGACTCAGCGTGGCATATGGACAGTTAAATGTGCCTGTGTCGCACTTTCACACCCAAAGGAGGAACACCGCCAGCCAGGCCTGGTGTGACGCAGAAGGCACCCACCTCACACAGAAACCCAGCTCTGGCCTTGATTTAACCGTTTAAGTTGCAGTGTGGGGGTTTTGCCGGGTGTGTGCAGTCCAGAGCTTTCCATCACCCAAATGTGGAAACCCTTCGGGTCATGGTGGAATGGGGCTTGCTGTTGTTGGAGTTGGCTTGTCGCCTGAAGGCTGGGCTGGGTGCCCAGCAGGGGCACCCCTGAGTGCAGGTCCCCACACCTGCTAGCCCAGGACATGCAAGGGAGGGGGTGTGTGCCGGGGGTGCATCGCAGGAAGGGCAGATGCACAATCTCTGCCCTTGTGGGTCCCCGCCCCCTGGAGTACCCGTCTGAACCAGTTTTTCTGACTGCCACCAGCTCGAGCACATTCCCCTGTGCAATTGTTTTCAGCCAATTAAAAGTCACTCAGAGGGCCGGCCAAGTGGCGCGTTGTTTAAGAGTTGGCTTGGGACGCCAGCTCTGAGCAGCAGGGTCGCCAGTTCGGATCCCACATGAGGGCCAGTGACACTGCCCTAAGATGCTGAACAACAGCTCAACCTGGAACTGAGCTGCCATGAGTCGCTGGCGATGGCAGGTGGGTTGCCATGGGCTACCGTGTGTAGCCAGCAGCCAGCGTGAGCGGCCATCCAGAAGCCGGCGACTGATCTGCCTCGCCCAGGAAGAGCGCAATGATGGTGCCAACTTGGGCCAGTGAAGCAANAGTGTCACTGGCCCTCATATGTGGGATCCGAACCAGGGCCCTCTGGCATCCCAAGCCAGTTCTTAACCATCGCGCCACTCGGCCGGCCCTTATCTTCTTTTTTTTTTTTTGAGAGGTAAGCCTTTATTTCCTTGTTTCACAAATCTGGCTGTGCTGGTTGCTTTTTGGAGATTAGTCAAACCCTTGTGATTATCGTAAAGCTTCCTTTTCACATTTGGCTGCACAGTTTACAGCTGGTTGTGATATCCCGGTTTTTAAAGAAAATTTTTATTTTTAAACATTTAATTGTGGACATTATGTTTGTGGTGAAGTATGGCGGCCATTCAGAGCTGTAGCCCTGAGCCCTCCCAGTGCCTCTGCCCCCGCCGCCCGCCCAGTCCGCCTGCCCCTCGCGTCCTTCAGGCTTAAACACCTTTTCAAGCCAGCGACTCCCTGGCCTGGCAGGAACCTGCAGCCAGGGCAGCCCCCACTCATGAGGATCTCGGCCATGTTGGGAACAAGTCACATGGCAGCATCTTTATTTCTGTCCCACAACCACGTAGAGTTCGAGCCACAGTGCCCTTGGTGTTGAGGACAAACACAGTGGAGGGCCGTGCAGAGGACCAGTGCCCCCACGGACCTGGCTGCGCGAGCTGGGGAGGGCCCTCTGTCCTGCGCCAGCCCGTGGTGCCCCCTGCCTCCTCTCCTTGTTTGCCGCACCCGTCTCTTCTCGGGGTGCAGCAGCAAGTGCCGTTCAGCCTGCCACTAGGTCAGAGGTCCTGGACTCAGGCCTGCCCCTTGGAGCTGACCATGCTGTCCTCCCCCTGGGCAGCTCTGCGGCTGCCATGCTCCTGGAACACAAGCTGTCATTTCCTGTGAGTGAACTTGGCAAGTGGGGGACAGCAGGCACAGCTTGTCCCCAGCATGGGCTGCGTGACACATGCCTTTCCCTCTGCAGCTGACACTGCCACGGCTTCACCGAGGGTCCCCCAGCTGTGCCCTGGCCTTGGGCAGGGCACAGGTATACTTAAGGTCTGCGGTCACTTAGTGGGTCTCAGTGACCGAGGCTGCTTTACAGCACCCGGGGTGGCACTGAGCTTCCTTGGTCGGGAGGAGCCTCAGCCACAGAGACCTCCCGAGAGGGCCTTCCCGACTGTCAGTACAGTGTCTCACCCATAAGGGGTGTGAGCCTGCACAGTTAGGGACGCATGAAGCTGTGCCCTCACGTGTGTGGACGGTGCACTGAGGACAGCTGTGTGGGATTGTCTAGTGGCTGTCAGGAGGTGGCTGCTACAGGGCCTGGAGCCCACAGTCTCAACAACAGCTAAATGCAGAGAGCCCAGCAGGTGTCAGGTGGGACAGATGGACCAGCGCCCTGAGCTTGCAAGGGGAGCAGCTCCACAGGCCCCTCACGTGCTGCGCCTGTGCCGCTGGCCACTGGGCCCTGCCATCTTCCGGGGACAGAGAGGCCTTAGATGCCTGGCCCAGAGTGCTCACACCACAAGTCTCGGGCCAGCCCCCAGGGCTCACCTGTGCTGGAGGAGGCATGTGAGGGGCCGCCACCTCCTGGCACAGACCAGGCAGTGTCCTGCACTCAGCAGGTCTTGTGGGGCAGAGCTGAGGCAGCGTTCTTTTGCTGACGTTACTGTTCATTGATACCTGGCTTGCACACCATACCAAGGAGATAGTGGGTGTTTGGAGATGTCCTCCCAGCATGCCACCTGTGGGTGGAAGAACAGCACCGCTCCAATCAGCATGGACTGATGGGTTTCCGTAAATGGGGGAATACCCAGGCAGGACCACCAGTTTTAACTGCTTTCAGAATGAATAGTGCCAGGGTGACAAGTCAGGCAGACCCATCCATGCCTCCTGGACGCAGTGGTGGACTCTGAACTGGGTCTGGGTGCAGTCCTGCGGTGACTGGAAGGTCTGAAGGGCAGCACACACGTCCTGTGGCGTTTCCTCTTGAGATTGCTTAGCCCTGAAACGGGAACCTACTGTGGAGGTTCTGTGGGGGCGTGTGGCCCCCTGTTAGGGCAGTGACGGTGTTTTTAGGAAAGGCGTGGGCCCAGCAGGGGAGCAGGGACCGCCAGGGCAGCCTTTCCCTGCCGGGCTGGACTGGGCCATGTCCCAGGGCCTGGACTTAGGACCGGAGCACAGCTTGCCAGCACACTGTCCAAGCGGCAGGAGCCCCTGTGTGGGTGCTGGCAGATGGGCACCTGTCGGCCAGCGCGTCCCTGGTCCACGGCCTGGGGAGCCACACCTGTCCATCTGATTGCATGGCCTCTCCTGGCCGAACCCTTGTTTTGGATGGCTGTGTCGGTTTTCCTTGACAACACGTTTCATGTTTGTAGCAGTTAAAAAGCATCCTTAGTATCAGAACTTAATGTGTTTATGACAGTGCTGGGCTCTGACGTGGACCAGCAGTCATTAGTTTGTCGGCGGGG
>NW_017732035.1:355812-367426 GCF_001890085.2 Hipposideros armiger
TGGGCCAGTGAAGCAATGTCCTCCACAACTAGACTGAAAAACAAAAGGACAGCAACTTGTTCCCTTTCCCCGATTCCCCAACGCTGTCCCTCTCCCCAAATTCCCCCAATAAAATCTTAAAAAAAAAAAAAAATTCACTTGGAGTTTTATCCTGAGCGAGCACCAGAGAGAGGAGGCCTGATGGTGGCGATTCCCCTCCCAGGGCCCGGCTGAAGGGGCCGGTGCCCTCAGGCATCAACGCTCAAACTTCATTCCGTGTCAGCGTTCCCTAGCTTTGGTGAGATACTGTTTCTGTAAGGGTCACTGCCCGACTCACTCTCCCTGGTCATGGTCCCTGCCTAGTGGCCATATGTCCATCTTCCTGCCTGCAGCTCCCAGGAGGGTGGGGTTGGCACTCCCGGGGGAGAGGGGGGGGGCACCTGCTGCTCTTGTTACTCAGAGCTGGTTTCCCTGGAGAGAGGATAGCTTGTGACTTTCACTTTACCTTTTGGCTCTGGGTCCATAAGCAGCTGGTCCCATCAGGATGCGGAGCCGGTGTGTGGCCGGGCACCCTGATCACAGCTCCTGCTGTTGGGTGACTGCCGCTGTTTCTGGACCCGTCTTCAAGCGTTTGGCCACAGGCTTGAAGAAAGTTTACATCGTGAATGCTGCCTCCATGGCTACTTGTTTTAAGGTCATGCCCAGCCCTTCAGCCCCCTGGCAGCCCCAGGGTGTGTGTCTAGAGCAGGACTCGGTATGGACACAGGTGGGCGGGGGGGGGCCGCCGGCCCTGGAGCTGGTTTGCGGCAGAGAAGAAAGCTGACGTGGCTTGACGTGGCACGGGCAGCTTTCTGTCGGTTCCTGCTGTGCGAGGCTGGGCTGACCCCTGCCCCACTAGCTACCATTACTGGAGGGGCTCCCTCTAGGCCGGGCTCTCAGTTACTAGATGCCGGACGGAGGCCAGGGAGTGCGCTTGGGCCTGCTGGAAAAGCTGCAGGAAGTGGAAGTGGGAAGTGTTTGGGGCCAAGCAGGGGCCTGACCTCGCCTGGGGGAGGGGACACTGAGGCAGCCTGTCCTTTCTTTCATGAGAGTCAGTCATTTTCTCTGCCAGGCGGCCTTGTGCGCGGTGGAGCAGGGCTCAGTGAGCGTTGGTAGGAGGCAGCTTGACGGAAGGCTGAGAGAGTGAACGCCTCGGGGTCCCAAGTCCCGGTTGCAGAGGGGCGCCTGATCTCAGGGCCCAGGGTGCAAGGTGCGTCACACAGCCGGCGTCTGGCAGACCCAGGGAGAGCCCATGTCAGCCTGCACGTTGACAGTCCGCCAGATGGTGACAGCAGGAAGACGCTGAGGAGTGCGATTTGTTAAATCACTGGAAGTCGGTGTGAAGCTGTAACTCACATAGAAAGTGTGTCTTTCTGCTTTTTCGTGCATTCCGTGTTGTGTGGTCATCGCTGTCACCCAGGCTGTGGTGTAATTCAGTTCCCGAGTGCAGGGGGACGCGTTCCTGCTGGAGGATGCTTCAAACATTCTGCAGGGCTCCCCTAGAAGCAGTTGTAGTGGGCGGCACACTGCCAAGTGAGGTGGGCGTCCCGGTCACAGCAGGCTTCCCGGTTGGTGGTCGGCAGCAGCAGGCGTTGGTCTCTCGGGGAAGCCCCAGCCCGGTGCACGTGTGTCCCCGACAGCATCGGAGCACGTGCCCCGCGGTTCCTGTCCCAACACAGGAGACCCACTGGGTCCCTGCCAGGCCGCAGCTGAGCGCATCTGCGCAGCATGTTGGTGGCACACAGTCGAGTGACGTTTCTCTCCAGACTCTGCAACCAGTCTTGATCAGAGTACTGACGGGGGAAAATGGGTGCCGGAGAGGAAAGGCCGTGCTTTCATGTTTCCAAACTTTCTGGTTTCTTAGTTTGGGTGGTTTTGTTTTCGTTTTTAATGGGGTTTTATTGTCTTAGTTTCTCTGGTCTCTGAAATATTTATTTAAAATGCACATCTTTGTATGAGATTAGTAGATTTTGTAGTTCACAGCATCTATGCAAATTATCAATTGAATCGTTCAGATGTGAAATAGCTGAAAACAGAAACTGAAGTCAACGGGTCCGTTCCTGTGGGCAGTAAGGAGAGTGGTGCCAGTCTGGCTGTCGCTGCTGACGGACTGTGTGCTGCGTCCTGAGGGGCGCGGTCAGGCTCTTCAGCAGACCTGTGGAGAGGACAGCTTTTTGTCCTCATCTTACAGATGAGAAAACTGCGCCCAGAAAGGCAGGGGACTCACCAAGATGTCAGCGCTCAGATTCACAGCTCTTCTGACTGAACTCGCTGAGCCCTCAGCTCCCAAGGGGCTGTCCCAAAGCACAGACGACACGATTTCTCTTGGGGTCCCGGCCCTGGGCTGCCTCTTAGGCCAAGCCCCGCTTTTGTGTCTGGGGAGTGAGGCATGAGCAAGGCGGGCCTGGGCCCCGAGGGCTGTGCCGAGCCTCGGGTCTGGAGAGGGTCCCCCTCAGGCGGCGTGACAGGGTTTGATGACCTAGGGCGCTGTAGACATTGGGGGACAGCAGGGGGTTTTGGATGGAAGGGCAGCCATAGGGCGTCTGCGTCATAGGTGCGTCCCGAGGGGCTGAGGGCAGCAGGGGCCAGCCTCCGAGAGACCCGCCCTTTGCGGGTAGAGGCAGCTGACCAGAGTAGGAGCTCGTCACCCAAGCAGCCTGCCAGTAGGCAGGTGACCAGGACGTGACCTGCCTGCCAAGAACAATTCTTTTTTGGCTGAAAATGAGTGCTAGGCCCTCGGTGAGCAGTGGAGTGACACGTGTGTTCCTTCTCTTCTTCAGTCATGGGACATTTTTTTCCGAAACACCAATGCTGGGGCGCCCCCAGGCACCGCCTACCAGAGCCCGCTCCCCCTGAGCCCGGGTGCCCTGTTGGCCACGGCCCGAGCGCAGCCCCTGGTGGACGTGCAGCCCAACGTGGATAAGCTGGTGGAGGACCACCTGGCCGTGCAGTCACTCATCAGGGCCTACCAGGTAAGGCCGGCGGGCGCTGCCCGGGGTTGAGGGTCCCCAGAATGGAACATGCCGAGAGGAAAGGAGCCAGGACCACCTCGCCCTCTGAGCAAACCCTCTGCCCCTTAGTGCCAGCCCTGGAAACAGCTCCCCATTTTTTTCCATAAGATGACGGGGAAGATTTCAGGCAGGGAGACACCATCGGTGCCTGGAGGCAGGAAGTGTCTGTCCAGGAGGCGTGTGCCACTCTGGGAGGCCCTGTCCCCGTGTCAGTGGCGAGCGCCCAAATAGGACAGAAGGAAATGAACCTGAAAAGTTTGGGGACCACAGAGCCCACGGAAACAGGGAGAGGTGGGTGAGGGAGGGACAATGTTCCGGGAGCACTCCAGTTCATGGTCAGCCCCGCTACGGGGCGGGGGTAGGCAGACCTGGTCCCCAGAGCCTGGGAGCCTGTCCCAGGAGAGCCGCCTGGCGGCCGAGCCCGGGACTCAGATCTCAGCACCTGGTCGCTAGTGGCTCCAAGGAGGAGGAATCCCCCCGGGGACCCCAGGGCCCAGTCTCTGCAGCGTGGCGGGCAGTTGGGCGTCCTCTGCCTCAGTGCAGGTGCCGCACTGTCGGGACAGCATGGCCTCTCTCTGAAGTGCTGCCCACAGTGGACGCTTCTGTGGGGACACCGCAGCCACTCCCTCTCACGGTGCCAGCAGGAGATGGGAAAGTATCTGGGACTTAAGGAAACATACTTGGAAGGGGTTTCCTTTCTCCTTTTGTTCTTCAGACAGTTCAGGTCAGGTGCTAAAGTCCTTGTTGTAGAGATCCTTTGTCTGACACCGTGCCCTAACCCTGACGCCTCGGCAGTGTCGGGACAGGTCCCTGGGGCCCAGTCCGCACAGCTCTGTGCTCCTGTCCAGTGCCAGCCGTCCCTTCTTCCTCGGGGACCTCTTCCTGTTCTAAGCTGAGTAGGCGTCACACCGGGGTGACAGCCCTCAGCAGAGCCCATTTCCGTTTGTCCAGGGACACCATGTAGGGATCCCAACCAACAAGCCTCTTTAGAGAACCAAGTTTCTCCTGAGCTGAGAAGTTTGTCCCTTTTTATAAAAGTGCATTTATGCACAATTGTGCTTTTAAGGTTGACTATTCGAAGGTTTTGGAGATTAACGTTGTCCCTGGGTTCATTGGTGCTGTCGGGAGGTTTGACCAAGTGTAACTGTGCCCCCACTGCCAGTGGGACCTGCTTAATGACTGCTTGTGTTATTGCTTCCAGGTCAGGGGTCACCACATTGCAAAACTTGATCCTCTCGGAATTAGTTGTGTAAATTTTGATGATGCTCCAGTAACTGTTTCTTCCAACGTGGGTGAGAACTAATCTGTAAACGCTAATTTTAATGTAATTTTACTTTTTTTTACCCCTTCCCTCTTTTTTTTCTCCTGTCCTTTTGTGTGTGTCCTTCCCTCTCCATTGCTGGCCCTTTCATAGATACGAGGGCACCATGTAGCACAGCTGGACCCCCTGGGAATTTTGGATGCCGATCTGGACTCGTCCGTGCCCGCTGACATTATCTCATCCACAGACAAACTTGGTGAGGGCCTGGGAGCGGTCAGCGCCGCGCTGCTTAGCTCCTCCCTGCGTCCCAGCTTGTGATAGCTGGGACGGCCACAGGCGGAAGGGAAAGACTCTTAAGTTTCCTTCGATCTGATCACTTGAAATTTATCAGTAATGCAGCCTTAGTGTGTTTTGGGCAAGTTATTCTCATCCCAGCTTTTCAGCCAGATGGTATGAGCTCTACTGTCTCAGTCTCAAAATTGGAAAGTGAAATTTGGGGCAGAAAAGGTTTGTGACATGGGAAAAGATGACCCACCTGGGTAGGTGGATCAGAAGATAATCCAGAGACTCGCTCGCTTGGTTTTGGGTCCCAGAGCTCAGTGCAGTGCTGCTCTGCCCGCTCTGACGCGTGGCGTGGCCCGCCTCTGGCGGGCGAGTCCCAGAGCGAGCCGTGCACTGGGTGTCTCGATTCTTAAATGCCGGTGATCACACTCAGGAAACTTTGGAAGGCGTCCCCAGTGCGCAGGGCACGTGTGGTGTGCGGGTGGTCGTCATGCTCACGCACACCCCTCTGCTGTCACGTTGTGCAGGGCGTGGCTGGGCTCACACCTGCAGGCGCTTCCTCCAGTTAATCTGCTCTAGTCACCGTGCTGCTAACCTGTGCTAAAGAATGATGACGTGGCTAACTTGGAGGGGGCAGCTTCCCCGAGACATGCATGCTAACGAAAGCCTGATCACTGCCCTGCCTAATGCTGCTCCTCGCGAGGGGACAGAACGTGCTGCCTCTGCGGGCCGGTCTCACGCTCTGCAGGGCCCGAGTGCCCTGTGGGTGCGGCCACATGATGACCCGGGAGGCCAGGCACTAGGCAGGTAAGGCTGGACCTCAGACAGCGCGGGCTGTGGCGTCGGCGGTGTGCCGCCTCCCTGCCTGCACCTCTGTGGATGGTGGGCGTGCGGTCTCCTCCGCTGTCCCTGCGCTGCAGTCGTCTCAGGAGAAAGCTTAGCGAAGCCCCCAGAACATGACGGGACTGGCCAGCTCAGGCCATAGTCTGGGCGTGTGTTGAGTCCTGTGCTTTAGCCAGTGACGCCAGCTTTGTGCTCCCAGGAGCGGGCTTCTCTCTGTGGCGTCTGCCCTTGGAGCCTCGTCCTTGGAGTCTGTCACCTTGCGACACCCGCCCGACACAGCCTGTGCTTGCCTGTCCTTGCCTGTCCTGCTGCCCCAGGGGACCGTGAGTCCTCCCCAGTGGGGTCTGGGGCCGTGTCTGACATGGCAGAGCATCCGAACAGGACAAGGAGGGCGCATGTGAGGTGGGGGCCTGCTTTCCCAGGGGCTCCCTTGGTGCCAGTTTCTTGGTATCGAAATGGACCTTTTTTGGTGGTTGTCAGTTCTGGTTAGAATGGCCTGGGGAGCCTACAACTGTCCCCTGTCCCACTTGAGACAGGTCAGGACAGAGCTGCAGCCAGCAGGCACAGACCATGAGCCTGTGAGGGAGAGAAGTCCACTCTGCAGACATGGCCCAGCTCCTCAGCACACCGCGCTCATCAGGCAGAGGCAGGCCTCTCGTCCCTTCTCGTTCTTTCTAGGCATTCTCAGCTTTACATCCCTCTCTGGAGTGGCGTCCTGAGTGTTTGTGCTTCTCACGGTGAGAGAACATCACAAACCCGGGGACACAGCCCTGGCCCCAGAGTGCCCTGAGCTCCTTGGAGGAGGAGTCCCTCCTCTGGCCAGGAGCCCTTTGGAACCAGTTGGAGGAAGGAGGGGCAGCCCTCCTTTTGTGGGAGAAAGGTGTGTCTTCACCTTGGGAATTCGAAATCATGTGACATAAAAGTCATGATAAATTCTTTCTTCGAGTGCAAAAATTGGAAATAGCGCAAGCCCCATATGTTTGAGTGCGTAGGAAAATTAACCTTGATTTGTCTAACCCCTGACGTATGCGGGAGCTGACCCCTGGGCGGCTCCCCAAGCTCTTTCACGCCCCGTATCATCCAAACGGCGGCCTGGCTCTGCCAGGATGGGCTGTGTGCCTCCGTGTCCTCATCTGTCAATCAGGTGGTGTCAGAATTAAATACATCCTAGAACAGGGCCTGGGGCTCACTCACCCGGGGGAGGCTGGCTATTCAGGTGGTTGCTGGGCGCCAGTAGAGTCAGAAACGGTGCGGCGATGGAGTAGTTGGCCCAGGTCACACAGGAGCTGCTGGCGAGGACCCCGTGTCGCTGTGATGGAGTGGCTGCGAGCTGTCCCAAGTCGCTCCGCCACCTTCCCAAGCTCGGGTCCCCCTCAGGCATCCCGGGGGCTGCCCGCCGCTCCCTGTGGGTGCAGCTCCTTTTCTCACTCTCTCTCGGGCACTGAGGCGCGGGTGACACCCCCACAGGCAAGAGCACTTCTGGGGGGCCACAGGGGTGGGGGCCGCTCTGCAGGGCTGGCAGGCTGTTGCACTCAGAATTCCTTAAAGAAAGTGGAATGTGTGAAATCATTTCTGCTGCGTTCTTGACTTTTTCTGACCAATTCTGAGAAGGCTGGGAAGTGCTGGCCTGGGGTCCCTATCCTGACGCTTCAGATTCTCCTGGGCTCCCCGTCAGGTGGGGAGATGGGCTGTGAACCGGCAGCCTCGGAGACGCGCGGGGGACGTGGGGACCTGGCACAGGCGCAGCTTCTGTGACTGCAGCAGCCATGTTGCGGAGATGCTGGGCTTGGCGGTCCTTCTGGTTAGAATTTGATCATTAGTTAGAACGGTTTCCCAGTTGGGTGTGGGTTGTGTGCCATAACAGTGCAGGTGATGCCTGGGACCGGGGTCTTTCTCAGGATGTGTTATGTTGGCGGCCAGGTGCCGGGTGCCAGGCTGTCCCGTCCACCCACTTCCTGGAGACCCCAGGCACACATTCCACCGCCAAACTCCGGTGGCCCTAGAGAAGGGCACGGCCCAGGCGGTGCGTCCTGTGGCCGTCTGAGCTAGCCAGCTGACTGCACGCGGACCAGGGTCTGCATCCGCCCCCCAGCCCGGCTTTGCGGGGGAGCGGCCATCTGGCTTCTGGCCTGAGCTGCCCTTGACTGGGCTGGGGACCTGGAGAAAGCTCCGTTTGACTCCTGCCCTCTTCTCTTTCAAGTGCAACATTTGCACTAGGTGCCAACTTAAAAATGCCATCGTCTGTGGCTTCTCACAGTGACGAAATGATGAGGCTGACTTCGAGTGAGGTTCACACATAATTAAAGCAGGCCTGGAGACAAATGCTGTGAATGGGAGGGAGGGAAGCGTGGAGCCGCCTCCTGTTTACCTTGTTTGCAAATTGTCAGTCTTGGGAATGAACTTGAGTTAAATAGTTAAAAGCCAATTTAAAAGTCCAAAATTGTAACATTTCGAGTTGGCTCACCCCCAGCACAGCAGGGGTGAAGTCTCCCACCCTCCTGAAGCCCCTCGTGGCTGGAAGAGCCAGCTGAAGATAGAGCTGCTTCCTAATCAGCTTTCTGGTCTCCACCCGCTGGCCATGCAGAGAGCGCTTAGGTAGCCATCGCTGGCTGCTGCGGGTCCCTAAGTGATAAAGAAGGGCCTCCCCCAGGCTGTCCTCCCTCCTGGACGCCCGGGAGTTGACCGACTGACCGAGCCTTGCCCAGGCCTGTCATGTACCTGTCCCTCGCCCTCTCTGCTCTCCTGAAGGCACCGTGGCCGAACCCAGCCCCTCTGTCTAGCAGCCGGAATTTTCTTACATGTTTTCAGGTGCTCCGCTGCCGAGATCCTGTGTACTCTGTAAACGACAACCAGAACAGCTTTGGCTCTCCTTTGGTCTGTGTCTTTCGTTCATGTTTTATTTTAAAAATACTGAAAAGAACAGGTGTCTGCTCTTACCAGTGGGCACACACTCCAAGACGCTCGGGGGTGTTTGAAACCACGGGTGGTGCAGACCTCTATGTACTGCTGTTTCTGTGCACACGTGCCTGTGGCAATTGTAGTGTATGGAGCAGGCACAGCACTTACCAGCAGTAACTGGCAATAAACGATTACAGCCACGTGCTCTCACAGAAGTTACGTGAACGTGGGAGCGGCCACCAGGTGACGAGCAGGCCTGAATCCGCTGAACAAAGGGACGGCTCCTGTCCCGGCAGGACAGAGTGGGCTGGCTCAGGAGGAGATGCCGTCTTTTCCTGCCAGGTGTGGTGGCCGCACTGAAGTGCTGGGGGGGGGGGCTCTTGGGTTGTGTTCTGCGCAGCTGAGTGCCTGCACCTCCATTCCCTGCGTGGGGACATGCGGACTGGGGACCCGCCTGCCCCTCAAATCCTGCAGAATCCTGAGCTTTAGGGTCTAGACGGCCTGATGCCCAGTTCTGAGGAATGGTGCCTGAAAAATGAGGCTTTCTCATTGTCTCATTCTCTTCCCTAGTGGTTTCATCCTGAAGTGTCTAGGTGGGCTGGGTCTGGCATCCCCAGGACAGTGGGACAGCCACAGCTCAGCCACTTCTCTAGGGTGGGAAGGGCGCACTCACGCCGCTGCCCAGTGGCCTCCGAGCGAGCATCCCCAGGGCCTTACCCCCCCCCAGCTGTTCACCACGTAGCACTCCACCCATGTCCCGCCATCCCCACCCCGCCTCTCCCGGTGTGTGTCTGCGTGACGTGTTTGTGCTCCCGTGACGTGCAGGGCTGGGGTGTCGAGCTCCCTGACTAACTCACTTGTCTTTTTCCTCCTGCGCTCACCCACCTCCCCGCTCTCAGACCTTGCCGTTTTCCAGGACCGACTTCGAATGCTAACCGTAGGAGGTATGACCATCCACCCCGAGCCCCTCACTTGCCTGCAGCTGAGGACCTCACTGGAACAGGATGTGCGACTTTTCCTAGCATGCAATGTGGCAAAGTTGACACAGCTCTGTCAAGTGTTTTGAAATTTGTTGATTGTTTGGAAATATGTTTTTCCCGCCATTCAGTTATTAGCCACCAGGTAGAGCCGCTTCTCGTGCATTTTTGTTTCCGTCCATTTTGTGTTCTGAGAGCATCTTCATCTCACGTGTGTCACCATCGCTTCGCTGAGCTTCGGTGGCGTGGGCTCTGGCTCGCGGCCACACCGCTCTGCACGCTCACTCCCTCCCTCCGCGAGGGCCTTGGGCTGGGCTCTGGACCCCCTCAGGCTGTGCTTCCCGCCTTCTGACGAGATCTGCCTCTCCGTCTGGTCTGTGTCTGAGGGACAGCTGAAGTACTGATAAAGCGGAATGAAGTAAGGACCCCTTAGTGACCCCGGGTTCTGGGCAGAGCCCCTCTGAGGTATCCAGAGTGGGTGCTGGGGTCATCTGCCTGCTGTCGTTCACCCAGTGGCCAGTCCTGCGTGCCGGCCTCTCTCAGACGTTTGCCTCCACCTTGCTTGTAATACATGCGAGACTGGTTTTCGTTACTATTTTGAGATGATTGTAGCATCATGGGCTGTCATCAGAAATAACAGAGACGCGTGTGCCTTTGGGCCTGTTCCCCAGTGGTCAGCTACAGCACGTCACAGCGGGGCGCTGACACCAAGGTGTGTCCCCACAGGGTCCTTCCAGCCACCCTGTAGCTATGGCACGCCCCTCCGTCCTGCCCCTGTGGTCCCTGGCAGCCACTGTGCTCCGTTTCTGTGACTCGTTTCCAGGACATTAGACAAATGGAATCGCGATGCATAACGTTTGTAATTGGCATTTTCCAATCGGCATGATTTTTGCGTTTCATCTGGGTGGATTTCTAACAGTTTGTGCCTGCTGTTGCCAGCCAGCACCCCTGGCCCTGGGCGGCCCACGGTGCTTTTGACCTTTCACTTGTTGGTGGCTCATGGGGTTTTGCAGAGCAAGTTCTAAATTCTGATGAATCCTTTTATGGACGAGGCTTTTGGTGTCAAGTCTAAGAGCTCTTTCTTTAGCTCTCGATCCCAAAGATTTTCTTCTACGTATTTTTTCTAAAGGTTTTATAGTTCTCCATTTTACACTTAAATCTGTGGTCCACTTTGGGTTAATTTCTGCATAAGATCTGAAGTTTAGGTGAAGGGGTTTGTTTTGGTTGGGGGCGCGGTTGCCTATGGATGTCTGATGGCTCTGGCACCATTAACTGAAAAGTTTGTCTTTCCTTCATTGAACTGCTTACGCATGTTTGTTAGAAAGCAGCTGGGTCTGTTCCTGGGTTCTCTGCTGTCTCCCTTAGTCTGTGTGACTGTCCCCCACCAGTGTCACCGTGTGTTGACAACTGTAACTACTGCACTTATCTTCCTTTTTACGAATTGTCTGGCTGTTCTTGGGCTCTTCTCTTCCCATGTAAGTGGTAGAACAAGCTTTCTGTGTCACAGAAGACCTTGCTGACGTTTGGTAGGAGCTGTGCTGAGCCTACAGACCCGCATGGGGAGAAGTGCCAGCCGTACCGCGTCACCTCCAGACCGTGGCCGTGTAGCCTCCCATAACTCAGAGCTCTGACTTCCTTCGTCAGGTTTCTGTAGTTTGCAGCATACAGAGGCTGTACACCTTTTGTTAGACTCACACCTAAGTATTTCTTTTCTTTTTCATTTTAATGTGCACAGATTCATCTCTAATATCAAGAAGTACAGTTGATTTTTGTGTGTGTTAAATCCTGTGACCTTGCTAGGTTATTCTAGGATGTTCTTGTTTTTAGATTCCTTGGGATATTTCTCTGTAGACAAGTGATACCATCTGAAAATAGGGACAATGATTTCTTCCTTTCCAATCTGTGCCTTTTTTTTTCTTGCTGACTTTGCCCTGGCTGGACTTCCAGCACCGTGCTGATGGCATGAGCGTGGCCGCCCTGCCTTGTCCTGAGCTCGGGAACAGCGCACAGCCTTCCTCCGTTAAGTGTAGTAACAGCTGTGCGTTTTCGGTAGATGCTCTTTATCAAGTTGAAGAAGTTCCCCTCTATTCCCATTTTTCTGGTAGTTTTTAATTATGAGCGGGTGTTAAATTTTGTCAGATACCCTTTCTGCCTCTGTTGACGTGTTCACATGACTTGTTCTTTAACCTGATAGTATGGTGGGTCACACTGATTGAGTTTCAAATATTGAACCAAGCTTGTGTTACTGGAATGAGTGTCACTTGGTCATGGTATATGATTCTTTTCATGTATTGCTGCATACATATATATATATATATATATAT
>NW_017732035.1:367701-401586 GCF_001890085.2 Hipposideros armiger
CGGCAGCTCAGCTCGGGCTGGGCATTGAACCGCTGTTGCTCAGAGCTCACACTCTTGAGTGAGCTCTTAACCAACTGAGCCACTCAGCTGGCCCTATATATATCTTTGGCATCTATATTCATGAGGGGTATAGGTTTGTAATTTTCTTGATTCTTTGTTCTCAGTATCACAGTAATTCTAGCTTCATAAAATGAGTTGAGAAGTTTTCTTCCTACTTTATTTTCTAGAAAAGATTATGTAGAATTGGTGCTAATTCTTCTTTAAACATTTGGTAGAATTCTCCAGCAAAACCACCTGGGTTTGGAGATTTCTTTTTAAGATTTTTACTGGGGAATCGGGGAGGGGGAACAGACAAATTGCTGTCCTTTTGTTCTTCAGTCTAGTGTGGAGGATGTCGATTCACTGGCCCAAGTTGGTATTATCATTGCGCTCTTCCCTGGTAAGGCAGATCAGTCGCTGGCCTCTGGACGGCCACTCACGGCAGCTCTTGGCAGCTAACTCTGGCTGCTGGCCACTCACTATGGCTGCTAGCCACTCACTATGGCTGCTAGCCACTCACGGTAGCTTATGGCAGCCCACTGCAGCCTACGCCATTGCCGGCGACTCACAGCAGCCCAGCTCCAGGTAGAGCTGTTGTTCACCATCTTAGCTGTAGAGGGCGCAGCATCACTGGCCCATGTGGGATCCGAACCGGCGGCCCTGCTGCTCAGAGATGGCGTCCCAAGCCAGCTCTTACCAATGCACCACTTGGCCGGCCCCTGGAGATTTATTTTTCAAAAGCTTTTTATTTATGAATTCCATTTCCTTAGGAGTCATAGATCTTTTCAAATTATCTGTGTCCTGTTCAGTGAGTAATGGCAGTTTGTGGTGGTCTAGGAATGGTTTGTCTGAGTTGTCACATGTACGTATGTAGAGTTGTCCACAGCATCCCTCATTGTCCTTTTGGTGTCTGCAGGTTCTGTATTGACATCCGTTTCATTCCTGACACTGGTAATTTGTGTCTTCTCATTTTCTTTGTCAGTCTCGTTAGAGGTTTGTCAGTGCTATTGATCTTTTCAAAGAACCAGCTCCTATTCTATTGATTTTTCTCTCGTTTTCCTGTTTTCAATTTCATTGATTTCTGCTCTTGTTTTTACTGTTGCCTTCTGATTTCTTTGCAATTGAGGTTTTTTTGTTTGTTTGTTTGTTTTTTTAGATTTTTTTTTATTGGGGAATTGGGGGGATGGGAACAGTGCTGGGGAATTGGGGAAAGGGGAACAGACAAGTTGCTGTCATTTTGTTCTTCAGTCTAGTTGTGGAGGATGTTGCTTCACTGGCCCAAGTTGGCACCATCATTGCGCTCTTCCCGAGCGAGGCAGATCAGTCGCCGGCTTCTGGACGGCCGCTCACTGCGGCTGCTGGCCGCTCACGCTGGCTGCTGGCCACACACAGTAGCCCATGGCAATCCACTGCCACAGGGACTGCAGCCCACGCCGTCGCCGGCGACTCATGGCAGCCCAGCTCCAGGTTGAGCTGTTGTTCAGCATCTTAGCTGTGGAAGGCAGTGTCACTGGCCCTCATATGTGGGATCTGAACCGGGGCCCTCTGGCATCCCAAGCGAGTTCTTAACCATCGCGCCACTCGGCCGGCCCTGCAATTGAGTTTTTTTATGTGTGTGTTTTGTTTTGTTTTTAATCCTTTTTCTGGGTTCTTGTGGGAGCTTGGATGACTGACTAGAGACTTCTCTAGTGTGCATTTATTGCTATAAATTTCCCTCTCCGACTGTTTTAGCTGCCCCACAAACTTTGACGTGTTGCATTTTCATTTTCATTCAGTTCCAGGTATTTTTTTGTTTGTTTTGTTTTTGGGGTTTTTTTTTTAAGATTTTTATTGGGGAATTGGAGGATGGGAACAGTGCTGGGGAATTGGGGAAAGGGGAACAGACAAGTTGCTGTCATTTTGTTCTTCAGTCTAGTTGTGGAGGATGTTGCTTCACTGGCCCAAGTTGGCACCATCATTGCGCTCTTCCCGAGCGAGGCAGATCAGTCGCCGGCTTCTGGACAGCTGCTCACGCTGGCTGCTGGCTACATACAGTAGCCCATGGCAACCCACTGCCACAGGGGCTGCAGGATACGCCGTCACCGGCGACTCACGACAGCCCAGCTCCAGGTTGAGCTGTTGTTCAGCATCTTAGCTGTGGAAGGCAGTGTCACTGGCCCTCATATGTGGGATCTGAACCGGGGCCCTCTGACGTCCCAAGCCAGTTCTTAACCATCGCACCACTCAGCCAGCCCCCAGGTATTTTTTGATATCCCTTGAGACGTGCTGTTTGACTCATGGATTATTTAGAAGCATATTGTTTACTTTCCAGGAATTTGGAGATTTTTCTTTTATCTTTCTATTATTAATTTGTAGTTTGATTCCATTGTGGTCAGAGAATGCATTATTTAATTTCTAAATTTGTTGAGGGCTTTGTTTGTTTTGTTTTGTTTTGTTTTTTTAATGGTCCAGTGTATTGTCTGTCTTGGCATATTTTCCACGGACACTGTTGTTGGGTGAAATGTTCTATAAACGTCCTTTGGGTCCTGTTAGTCAATGGTTGCTGAGTCCTATATTTTCAGTCAGTTATTGAGAGAACAGTGTTGAAATTTCACACTGTAACTGGGTTTGTCTATTTCTCCTTTTAGCCTCGCCAGGTTTTGGTTGACATATTTTGCAGCTCTGTTGTTTGGTGTGTATATGTTTAGGATTGCTGTGGCTTCTAGGTAGATTGACCTGTTATGTAACTTCCCTTTCTGACTCTGGTAATTTACTTTGCTCAATGTCTACTTTATCTGACAGTAATATTAGGTAGCCACTCCTGGTTTTGTTTGATTGTGTTTGTGATATATCTTTTCCTACCCTTTTACTTTCAGTCTGCCTATATCATTATATTTGAAGTGAGTTTCTTGTAGATAACCATATAGTTGGGTCCTGGTTTTTTAGTCCGCTCTGCCAATCTCTATTTTCTGATTGGTATATTTAGATAGTTTATATTTAATGTAATTATTGACATGTTAGGGCTTAAGTCTACCATTTTATTCTATATTTCCTGTTTGTCCTCTTTTTCATTTCACTGCTTTTTCCTGACTTCCTGTGAGTTTTTAAGTCAATATTTTTAAGTTCCATTTTTAAATATAATATTTTTTATCTTTTTTGTGTTTCTAGCCATTTTAGTAGTTGTCTAGGTGTGACATTTATATATACACATATCTTTCACAACCTGCTGGTATCATCATTTACTGTCCAAGTGAAGTGTGGAAATGTACCTCCCATTACATCCTTTCACCCTCCATTTAAAATACAGTTGTTGTAAATATTTCCTCTACTTAACATTTGGAACCATATCAGCCAGAGTTATAAATTTACTACAATCATAAAACATAATTTAGAAGACCCAAGAGGAGAAGGAAAGTCTGTTTTATTCACCCATATTTTTGCTTTCCATATTCTCTTCTCCTTCCTAAGATTCCTTCTGATATCATGTCCCTTCTGTTGGAGAACTTCCTTTAGCCATTCATTTAAAGTGACTAATTCTCTTAGTTCCCTTCATACAAGATTGTCTTAATTTCCCCTTCATTTCTAAAAGATATTGTCACCAGATATAGGATTCTGGGGAGACAGGTCTTTTCTTTCAGCTCTGAAGAATGGGGTACCACTGCCTTCTGGCTCCATGGTTTCTGATGAAAAATCCACTGTCATTTGTGTTGTTTTCCCCTCCAGGTAAGGTGTCACTTTACTCTTGTCTGCTTTCAAGACTTTATCTTTAATTTTCAGAGGTTGAATTATGATGTGTTTTGGCATAGATTTCTTTGGGTTTATCCTATGAGTTTGTGCATCTTGAATCTGTGGATTTCAGTCTTCTGCCACATTTGGGAAGTTTTCAGCCATTATTTTCCAAGTCCTTTTTCAGCTGCCCTCTCTCTCCTCTCCTTCTGGGATTCATCAGCATGAATGGGAAATCTTCTGTTACAGTGTCACATGTCCCCAAGGCCTTCTTCATTCTTTTTCCGGTCCATTTTTTCTCTCCTCTTCCGATTGGTTAATTTCTGTTGTTCTGTCCCCAAGTTCACTGATTCTCTGCCCCCAATTCTAACACCGACCCCACGTCCTGAGTTTTAATTGGGGTTATTATATTTCACAGTTTCAGAATTTCCCTTTTGGCTCTTCTTTGTTATCTAGTTTTTTGCAGAAATTCTGTTTCTCTGCTGAGTCTTAATTTTTTTTCATTGTGTCATTTGTGTTCTAATTGCTATTGAAATCGAATGATGGCTCCTTGAGAATCATAGTCAGATAATTCTAACATCTGTGTCTTGTTGGTGTCTGTTGATTAATTACCTTTTCACATTGAACCTGAGCTAGTCCTGGTTCTTGTTGTGAGTGACTTTTTTTTTTTTTTAAGATTTTTATTGGGGAATTGGGGAAGGGGAACAGACAAGTTGCTGTCGTTTTGTTCTTCAGTCTAGTTGTGAAGGACGTTGCTTCACTGGCCCAAGTTGGCACCATCATTGCGCTCTTCCTGGGCGAGGCAGATCAGTCGCCGGCTTCTGGATGGCCGCTCACGGTGGCTGCTGGCCGCTCACGCTGGCTGCTGGCTACACACCGTAGCCCATGGCAACCCACTGCCACAGGGGCTGCAGCCTACGCCGTCGCCAGCGACTCACGGCAGCCCAGCTCCAGGTTGAGCTGTTGTTCACCATCTTAGCTGTAGAGGGCAGTGTCACTGGCCCTCATATGTGGGATCCGAACCAGGGCCCTCTAGCGTCCCAAGCCAGCTCTTAACCAACGCGCCACTTGGACAGCCCGTGAGTGATTATTTTTTGAAACCAGGACATTTTGGGTATTTGGAGACTTGGAATCTTACTTAAACCTCTCTTATAGCCGTCTCCACTGAGCACCACTCTGGTGGGAGGGCCCCCCTAGTTACTCCCAGGTGGTGACGGGTGTCCCGATCCCCCGAGGTCTCTGCTGACACTGGGTCGGGGAGTGGGCTGGCGCATTACCTCCCAGAGGGGATGAAAATTTGGGCCCCTTCTCGGGCCTTCCTCAGAACCTTGGGCGGGTTGGAGATGGGAGCATGTTGCAGTGTGGTAAGGGTGTGGGCGAGGCTAAGTGTGTTCTGTGTGTTTGGGTGGAATTGGGTAGTTACTGCCTGCCCTGCTGGCTGCCCCTCTCCTGGTCCTTTAGCGAGAGCAGAATTTGTTACGGCTTTTTGTCTGCACCTAGGAGTCCTGGGCTGCAGATTGTAGGCCCTAGGTCTGGGACGTGGGAGCCCAGGAGGAAACCCAGGACTCCCCTGGCTGGTCAGCCTTCCCCACTTTTCGGAATCTCATATACGATGTCTGAGGTTTTGTTGTGCTTAGTGGGGAATTGGGATGAGTACGTATTGTCCACCTTCCTGGAAGCTGGCGGCTGTAGCCTGAGTTTCTCAGATGATTGAAGAGCTCAGAGGCAGAGCCTGTGGTGTTGAGGTTCAGCTGCCCCAAATGATCAGTTCAGGGGGTGGAAGTGAAGAACCACAGGTGTGGTGAGGCCAGGGGCTCTTCCTGCTGAAAGGCTGCGGGAAGCCAGGCTCTCCACACACCTCCCAGGTCACCTCCATGATCCAGGTGTTCCCACAGAGTATGCGTGGTGGACCGGCTTCCCTGAGGCCCTGTGGAGCGAGTGTTCTAGGAAAAGTGCCCCGTCTGGTTTCAGCTTTCCTGCGTAAACCGCAAGCTGGGCTACGAGTGGCTAGAGACGTGCGTGTCACCAGGCCCATGTGATGGGCAGACGAGCAGCGGGCAGTGGTGCAGAGCCTCACAACCACCACTCCTGCACGTTCCCACCTCCCCAAGAAAAGAGCCAGTTGCTTTCATTTTACTGAAACCAAAAGGGTTTGAGAATGTGCCTTTAGGACTAAAGAAATGGGTCCCGAAGGATCAGCTAGATAGAGGCTGCAGTCCAGGGCCTGAGCCAGCGTGTGGGGCACAGCGGGTGATTCCTGGCTACCATGTCTCCCTGAGACTCAGATATGCAGCTGCGTTTGCCCACGACCACTGGCACCCAGGCCAGGGACAGGCATCTGTCCAGCGGGGCGTGAGCCGGCCCTGCAGTGTCACCTGGCAGTTTCTTCCAAGTCTGTTCCCCTTTGAAGAGTATTGTTGCAACATGAAACCAGCACATGATGCCCGAGAAAGAGTCCTTCCGACACATTCCTCTCAGCTCAAAAGATGGTTTCACATGTAGAGGCACCCTACGCAGAGTCAGTGCTCCAAGACGTAGCAGCGATGAGTCGGCTGGGGCTAGTGAGCGATCAGTCGGTTAACTAGAGAGCGGTTAGCTGGGCAGATGGTGATTAGTCGGTTAGTGATCAGTTAACTAGTGAGCGATCAGTCATTCAGGCAGTGATTGGTCAGCTAGCGAGCGATTAATTGGTGACTCATGTTAGTCCTGGGTTGGGGATAGAGAGAGCTGACCTGGGACAGCCGAGACGGTCTGGAGAGCAGGCCTAGAGTGTGCGAATGGCTCTCCCAGGAGAAGCGACCGTCCTTGGACCGCTGTGTGGCCCCCGCTCTGCTGCCCGGCAGCCCTCCCGCAGACCCATCAGCTTCTTGATGACTGTCCTTTCTCATTCTCCCTTCCATACAACTGCTGTTGTCACCTAAGTTACATATGACCTCTTCTATACCAATTCCTCACTTTCTGCTTAAATTCCCTCCTTAACTATTTTTCATTTGCTTTCTGACTGACTTATCCAGTGTCTTCAAACCAGAATTAGTTGGTGTCTTTGGGACCTTGAAATATCTTTTTTCTCTAAATTATGAATGGTTGGTATACTGGACTAATATATGTATATATGAGCTTTGTTCTCACTTACCTATGACACCCAGTAATATTTTCAGGTTCCGTTTGTTGCTAAATTTTGTGTTTCTGGCTTTAAAATAGTATTTATTTTCATGTATATCAGAGGTTTTTATGATTTTTGTCTTCTTTTTCTCTCCCCTGGGGAGCCTCTTCCCCTTTCCATAAACTGCGCCCCGTGCGGCTGTGCCATGTCTCCTCGCCCCGCAGGGTTCTACGGCCTGGACGAGTCTGACCTGGACAAGGTCTTCCACCTGCCAACCACCACGTTCATCGGCGGGCAGGAGTCCGCACTTCCCCTGCGGGAGATCATCCGGAGGCTGGAGGTGAGGACTCAGCGCTTCCCAGAAAAACCTGGGCTGGCGGGAGGCCTCCCGACGAGGCTGGTTTTCCTTGGTCCTACATTTTTTAAAATGTAAGGGAAACAGAGCTTTTCTTTTGCTATTTTGTGGATAAAAATCCATGTTTTTTATTTTTACAGTCAGCCATAGAAAGGAGAAAAAAAATATGTGCGTTTTAATCCCAGTGGGAGTTTAATTCAGATATGGGAGGTCCCCAGCGTATATGCCCAAACCCAGGCTGCCCGCTGGTGTCCCCGGTCCCTCATCTTACCATTTCTTCTCTCCTCCTCTCTGGACTTGGTGGGCAGTAAGCCTGCGGGGCACACTACACACACACGCCCCCTACACACCCCTCAATTTACACTGTCACAGCGGGCTCTGGTGTGTGTGTGTGAGGGTGGGCCTGTTCCCCTCTGCCATGTGGCTGAGTGGGCAGTCAGCACAGCTGGGTGGACACCCCTGACTGTGTGTGGAACAGATGGCCTACTGTCAGCACATCGGGGTGGAGTTCATGTTCATCAACGACCTGGAGCAGTGCCAGTGGATCCGGCGGAAGTTTGAGACGCCAGGGGTCATGCAGTTCACCAACGAGGAGAAGCGGACCCTGTTGGCCAGGCTCGTGCGGTCCACCAGGTATGGGCTGCACTCAGGGCAGGCCTGTCCGTGCCGGGGGGTGGGGGGGTGGGGGGGTAGGGAGGGGCGCAGCCCATCGGGAGCAGCGTTGGCCCTGGGACGTGCTCTTCAGGGCAGCCTGGTCCCATCCAGGTTTGAGGAGTTCCTGCAGCGGAAGTGGTCATCCGAGAAGCGCTTCGGTCTAGAAGGCTGCGAGGTGCTGATCCCCGCGCTCAAAACCATCATCGACAAGTCCAGTGAGAACGGTGTGGACTACGTGATCATGGGCATGCCACACAGGTACCTGCCGCCCCTGCCTGGCTGCAGCCCGGGCGCTCGCCTGGCCCTCAGGTACCCCCGCTCCAGAGGGACTGTTGCCACGGTGTCCCCTTCATTGCGGGCACTGTCACGCCCAAGGCCACAGGTGGTTTCAGACAGGCATCATAGGCTGGTGTTGAACCCGAGCACCCTTGTCGGGGTCCCAGCAGAGGGAGGCTAACCCGGAGGGAAGGCTGCTTGGTGACACGAGCAGAGACGTTTCCACCTTCCTCCTGCCTCGCCGTGGCCTTGGGTGCCGGGCAAGCGGAGGCGGGGTGTCCCTCAGCAGCTCTGGTCTCAGCTTCTCCTGGGCAGCAAAGTGAGGTGCTTCCTATCCCTCGGGGCTGGGGGGATGCCTGGGTCGCCGCTCCAGCCCTGCTCACCCCCGTGTGTCCCAGGGGTCGGCTGAACGTGCTCGCCAACGTCATCAGGAAGGAGTTGGAGCAGATTTTCTGTCAGTTCGATTCAAAGCTGGAGGCAGCTGATGAGGTGAGGTGCCTGGTTTCCTTTAGAAGCTTCTAGCGAAGCTGCGCTAGCTTCTCGGGAAAGACAGCAGGGCTGAGGTCTTCGTCCCATTCACAAAGCAGGTGGCCAGCTGCCGACCTCTTGGAGAAAAGAGGGCCGGCCCTGTGTCCTGAGTGGGAGCCACTGTGGGCAGAGCTTTCGCATCCTTCCAGGGATGGGGTGCTGGGAGAAAAGGTGGCTCCCAGGGCTGCCGTGTGCTGCCCAGGATCGAGCCTCGCCATTCGCCCTGCAGGGCTCTGGGGACGTGAAGTACCACCTGGGCATGTACCACCGGCGGATCAACCGTGTGACGGATAGGAACATCACCCTGTCGCTGGTGGCAAACCCTTCCCACCTCGAGGCCGCCGACCCCGTGGTGATGGGCAAGACCAAAGCCGAGCAGTTTTACTGCGGGGACACCGAGGGGAAGAAGGTAAGGCCACAGGGGCCGGCCGGCTGCTCTGGGAGCGTGTGCAGCCCCAGGCACGTCTCAGACCTCTCGTTTCTGGAATGTGGCAGTTTTGCGATCGGACCTGGAAAGAGTAGCAGTGGTGGTGTCCTGCCTACGGGCCTGCATTCTCCCGAGTGGTGACAGCAGCGCTTGGAGGCACTGGTCTGCTTCCCGTCTTGTGGAATGTCCCAATGGACAGAGGCGTTGGCACCAAGCAGGAGGGCGAGGCTGCGCAGGTGTGGGGTGGTCTGAGGGACAGGTGTGAGCAGGTGGTTGCGTGGACGCTGGGTGGCACCATGTGCTGCCGACTCTTCCAGGCGTGTGCATGGATGCTGGACGCTGCTGGGCCAGCCCATCGTGCACAGAAGCCTCGATGGAGTGTGACTGTCGGTCCTGGTTTGATCTCAAGGCAGAAGTCTGTCTGCAACAAATCATGTAGCTCTTACTACTTTACAACCTCAGAGCCTCGCAGGCAACAAAAGCAGGCGTTTGTGAGTGACGGCCGCTTCAAGCCTCTCGCTCTTTCTAGAAAGTAGGTCCCCTGTGAGGAGGCAGGAGAGCACATGGGGTGGGTAAGCTGGGGAGGGGCCGAAGTAGGGGTTGGGGCGGGCGGGCCGTGTGCTGGGGTCGGAAACGGAAACAGAGGCAGCACCTGTCAACCCCCTCCCACCCCCCCCCCTTGAAGAATCAGCCAGTGGGGAAGTGGGAAGGAAGAAACATTCCCTGGAGATGGCAGATAGGGACGAAGATGGAGGTGGGCCGGGCGCTGCCCTACAGGTGCCCTGGAGGGTCAGACGTTTCAGAGGTGGAACCAAGTGTCAGCCTCGCGTTCTAGTTTGAAACACCGAGAGTCTGCTAGACCTGTGCTCGGAGGATGAGGCAAGAAGCTGCTGTCAGAGGTGATGGGGTCTGGGCCGGTGTGGCCTTGGGACAGGAAGCGGTGCCTGCGAGGACCGACGCCCCCCTAGAGCACGTGTGGCCTGCTGGGAGGATGGCGGGCTTGGGGCCTGGATGGGGCCACAGAAATCTCAAGGAGGCAGAACGGCCCCTCCGAGCAGCCCCCCGGGGCCCCTGATGACATGGTGGCCAGGAGGGATGGGGGACCTGCATCGCTGACCAGTGTCTCCATCATTCCCACTGTCCTTGGTGGGACATTCAGGGCCCGGGAGGGGAACAAGATTGCAAAAAGCTTTGTGTGACATCCAAACTCATAAATGACAGACAAAAGCCACTCAGGCAGTGCTCACTTGGAATGTTGAAAAAATCGTGAAAAGGAGTGAGATAAGTCTTCAGATGATCACATCATTGGTCCTGGCAGGGGTGCAGGCCGGGGGCTGGGTAGCCCTGTGTGGTCACAGGCATTTGTTTTAGGGCGTGGGCCGTGTGGGGGCAACAGGCCTGTGTCTCAGTGAGGGAGGAGGAGGCACAGGAAGGGACCGGACTGGAACTGGAGGCGTCGTTCCACGTCTGTGCAGATTCGGAAATCCCCATGTGCACACGGCCCTTCACGACTGCTTTCCATCTCTGCCGGAAGGGCCTGGAAGGGACGCTGTCCCAGTTAGCAGTGACGCTCAGACGCTGCCCTGCTGGCAGTGCCAGGCTCCTGAGGGAAATGTCATTGCGGGGCTGGGCTCCATGCCACATCGGGACAGTGCAAGCATCGCAGGATGACTGACCCATGGGTCTCCAAATAAATAGAAGGTGGGCGGGGGCCTCTTGCAGAACGCTGGTGAGTAGATGTAAGGTGACACCTGGTGGCTCCGGGGGCCCCAAGGGACAGGATATGGAGGTTCTCCTCACAGTCTGTCCACTGTTCTTGTTACCGAGGAGAAATAGTGAATTTAAGAGAGTGATGGCTGCCTGTCCAGGTGATCAGAGCAGACCTCACCGGCACGGGATCTCCTGGTGTGACGTGTGCCATTCTTGAGCCTGGTCACACAGGACCGTCAGAACCCAAGGCCTGTCCAGGATGGGCGAGGCGTCAGAGAAGCCGACGAGGGCTGGGGTCTGGACCAGCACTGCCTTCCCAGGGGGTCCTGCGTGACTGGTCAGGGTGGTGGACACTGGCTCTGCAGCAGACAAGGGGTGGGAACATCGTGCTGCTCACAGGGCTCAGGCTGGGAGGGCCCTCCTGCCACTTGCTTTTAAAGTTTGAAATTATCTCAAAAAATGTTATCTTTTGAAAAGTGGGTTGTGACCTTCACCTCCAGTGTGCCGTGTGGAGGTGGTGGTCTGGGCCATGTTGGATTTGGGACCTCCTTGTGTGTCTGCAGGTCATGGCCATCCTCCTGCATGGGGATGCCGCCTTTGCCGGCCAGGGAATCGTGTACGAGACCTTCCACCTGAGTGACCTGCCATCCTACACGACACATGGCACCGTGCATGTCGTCGTCAACAACCAGGTAACCCGGTCGGTGTATGGCCCCACTGCCTCCGGAGGGCTCTGCTCACGCCAGCCTTACTTAGAGGGACAGCTCGTAGTTTCTGAGAATGCTTGTGCTTTTCTGACAGTAAAAAACATGCTGTTATAAAAAATGTGCACAACAGAAAGCTTCCTGACAGTGGAGAGATTTTAATTACCCTATTTAATTACCCTATTAAGACAGTTATATTTTAAAGTATTTTTTCTAGGCCTCCAGGCATATAGACGGCATTTTTCTGTATACAGTTTTATATCCATTTCTTATTTACCACATTATTTTCTCATGTCATTGTATACTCTTAAAATAACTTTAATGGAAATATCCATTATAGGTTGTTTCGTAAAATACACGTTGCCGTTTTGTTAGACTTTTAGGTCTCATTTTTCACTATTTTAAATAATGCTGAGATGAACATTCTTGGAAGTAAATATGTCTGCCCAGCTCTGACCCAGGTCGCTGTTACGCATCTGTTACTTCCTCCACCAGCCTTATCCAAGGGTGCATGTCACCAGCGGGTGTGAACTTCCATTTAATAAATGCAGCTTACTCTGCGCCTCCCTCAATGCCAAAAGCAGTGGGCATCTTCCCCGGCATACCAGCCGTCTGTGTATCTTTTTTGGTAAAGAGTTTGGTCAGTGTTTTGCCTATGGGGGGTGGTATTTGTTTTATTATTAATATTTGAGAGTTCTTTATGGCTTCATGGATGCAAGGCCCTTGTCAGAGATGTGGTTTGCAAAGATTTTCTCCCTGTCTGTGGCTTATCTTCATTCTCTTACCAGTCTCTTCCACAGAGCAAATGTTTTTATGTTGATGAAGTACAAGTTATGAATTTTTTTCTTCTATGGATCACATTATTGGTGTCAGATCTAAGAAAGCTTGGCCTTTCCAAACTCACAAAGATTTTCCCCCATCTTCTAGAAGTTTCATAATTTTGTGTTTTATACTTAAGTCTATGCTGTATTTGGATAGTTAGAGTTTCGAGGTTCTTTTTCTTGCTTATAGATATCCATTTGTTCCAGTAGATTTGTTGAAAGGATTTTTTGTTGTTGAAACTGAATTGACCATATATATGTGGGTCTGTTCTGATTCTCTGTTGTTCCATTGATCTAATTGTCTGTACACTGTCTTGATTACTGTAGCTTTATTGTCAGTCTTAAAATCAGGTTGTGTGAGTCCTCCAACTTTGTTACTTTTCAAAATTGTTTTGGCTATTCTAGGTTGTTTGCTTTTCGTATAAACTTGAAAATCAGGTGGTCCATTTCCACAAAAAAATTCTGCTAGTATTTTGATTAGAAGTATGCTGAATCAATAGATCAGTTTGAGAAGAATCACAGTCTTGACAATATTGAGCCTTCTAATCTGAGAACATTGTAAATCTCTCCATTTACTTAGATTTTCTTTGTTTCTCTCACAGGTATTTTGTAGTTCTCAGCATGCAGATCCTAAACGTGTTTTGTTAGATTTATACCAAAATATTTTATTAACTTGGAGCTTTTACAAATGGTACTTTTTACATTTTTAAATTTCCAATTGCTGCTAGGATATAGAAATAGAATTTAGTTTTATATTTTGTACAGTTTATTTTTGTATCCCACAACCTTAACTAAACTCACAGTTAGTAGTTTTTTGTGGGTTCTTTGGAATTTTCTATATAGACAAT
This sequence comes from Hipposideros armiger, assembly GCF_001890085.2. Lineage (NCBI taxonomy): Eukaryota > Metazoa > Chordata > Mammalia > Chiroptera > Hipposideridae > Hipposideros > Hipposideros armiger. Next base: position 380,872 of record NW_017732035.1, read on the forward strand.
TGTGTGGTTGCAATTAGAGACAGTTTTTCTTCTTTTCCAGTCTATACATATATATGCCTTGTATTGATTTTTCATACTTCACTGCACTGGCTGGGATCTCAACAAAGTGTGGAAGTGGGCGAGAGTGGAGGTCCTTCATCCCCGTTTTAGGAGGGAAGCATTCAGTCTTCGGTCCGATCTGATGATAAGTCTCATGCTATCTGTAGGTTTTCTGTGGATGTCCTTACCAGGTTTCTGTTCCCAATTTGCGGACAGTGTTTTTCATGAGTGAAGTTTGTTTTTGTCACATACTTTTCCGCATCTATTAAGATGATCATGTGGTTTGCTAATAGTAAATTCCATTCATTGATTTTTGAATGTGGAATTCTTGTGCTCGTGTTCATGAGAGATGTTGGTCTGTAGTTTTCTTGTAATGTCTTTGTGGTTTTGTTTTCAGGGTAATGCTGACCTTATAAGTTGGAAAGTGTTCCCTCCTCTTTTGTTTTCTGGAAAAGTTGCTGTAGAATTGATATTATTTGCTCTGTACACATTTAGTAGAATGTGCCAATAAAAGACTTTCGGGACTAGAGTTTTCTTTAGGGGAAAGTTATTTTTTTCCTTTCTCTTTCGTTTTCAGAAGTTCAACTGTATATGTCTTGGCATGTATTTCTTTGGTTTTTACCCTGTTTGAGTTTGCTTAGCTTTTTCTTTTTTTTTTTTAATTCCTGTGTTTTCCTCTAAGTTTTGTAGTTTTAGTTCTTAAGTCTGTGGTTTATTTTAAGTTAACTTTTGTGTGTAACACAAGGAAAGGGCCCGGCTTCATTCTTCTGTACATGGATTCCAGTTGTTCCTACATCGTTTGTGGGAAAAACCTATCTTTCCCCATTGAATTGACTTGAGATCATTCAGCTGCTTGAGTATGTAGATTGTATCTTTTGACAAGTTTAGCATATTTTCTTTTTTTAAAGATTTTATTGGGGAATTGGGGGAGGACAAGTTGCTGTCCTTTGGCTCTTCAGTCTAGTTGTGGAGGATATTGCTTCACTGGCCCATGTTGCTATTATCACTGAGCTCTTCCCGGGTGAGGCAGTTGCTTGCCGGCCATTGGACGGCGGCTCACGGCAGCTCACTGTAGCAGAGACTGCAGCCTACTCCATCACTGGCGACTCACCGCAGCCCAGCTCCAGGTCGAGCTGTTGTTCACCATCTTAGCTGTAGAGGGCACAGCGTCACTGGCCCTCATGTGGGATCCGAACCTGGGCCTTTCTGCTCAGAGCTGGTGTCCCAAGCCAACTCAACCAATGCACCACTCAGCCGGCCCAAATTTGGCAAATTTTCAAACATTCTTTCTTTTGTTTTTTCTTTTTTTTAACCACCTTCACCCTTTTGCCTACCCCACCCAACCCCATCTGGCAACCACCAATCTGTTCTCTGTATCTGAGTTCAGGTTTTGTTTCATTTTATTTAGATTCCACACATAAATGAGATCATATAGTGTTTGTCTTGCTCAGTCTGACTTATCGCACTTAGCATGATGTCCTCTATGTATATCCACATTGTCACAAATGGTAAGATTTCATTCTTTTTTATGGTCGAGTGGTCTTCCATTGTCTATATACCACCTCTTCTTTATCCATCTATCGGTGGACACTTGGGCTGCTTCCATATCTTGCCTATTGTAAATAATGCTGCAGTGAACAGGAGTGCATATATCTTTTCAAATCAGTGTTTTAGATTTTTTCGCATAAATACCCAGAAGTGGGATTGCTGGATCCTATGATAGTTCTATTTTTAATTTTTTGAGGTATCTCCATTCTGATTTCCATCGTGGCTACATCATTTACATTCTCATCAACAGTGCACCAGGGTTCCCTTTGTCTACATCCTCGCCAACTATTGTTGTTTGTGGATTTATTGATGATGGTCATTCTGACAGGAGTGAGGTGGTATCTCATTGTGGTTTTTATTTGCATTTCTCTAATGGTTAGTGACTTTGAGCATCTTTTCATGTCTGCTGGCCATCTGTATGGCCTCTTTGGAGAAATGTTTATTCAGGTCCTCTGCCCATTTTTTAATCAGATTGTTTTTTCCTATTGAATTGTGTGAGTTCTTAACATATTGTGGATATTAATCCCTTATCAGAGAAATGATTTGCAAATATCTTCTCCCGCTCAGCAGGCTGTCTTGTCATTTTGCTGATGGTTTCCTTTACTGTGCAGAAGCTTCTTAGTTTGATAGAGTCCCACTTGTTTATTTTTACTTTTTGTTACCTTTGCTTTTGGTGTCAAGGAGCCTGCCATCTCTGTTTTCTTCTAAGAGTTTTATGGTTTTGGGTCTCATGTCTAAGTCTTTAATGCTTTTTGAGTTTATTTGTGTTTGGTGTAAAGTTGGGGTCCGGTTTCGTTCCTTTGCATGAAGGCTGTCCAGCTCTCCCAGCACCGTTTACCGGTGAGACTGGCCTTTCCCCCTTTGTGTGTTCTTGGCTTGTTTGTTGTAAATTAATTGACCATGTAAGTGAGGGTTTATTCCTGGGCTCTCTATTCTGTTCCACTGACCAATGTGTTTGTTTTTATGCCAGGACCACTCTGTTTTGGTTACCAGAGCTTTGTAATAAATAATGAACCCTCAGACTTCCTTCTCTTTGCTCTCCTGACTGCTCCTGACACCATCGGTCATGACGCGGTGCGGAGCCCCTGGGTCTGTAGCAGGAAAGGAAGCGACTGCTTTGCTTGTTCCTGTCTCTAAGAGCGTACCTAGGATCCCTCCTTCTACGGCTCTCTCCAAAGAAAGCCATCAGAAGCTAAAGATTTTTGTATGTGTGTCAAAACCATAGCTGTACTGCTACGAAATTAGGAAATAAGCTATATGTCCCTTATTAGAGGAGTCTTTGCATAAATTTTGGCCAAGCCGTAGGAAGCGACATTATATAATCGTTAAAATATTTACCCTTCTGGGGAAATGGTCACAATATGGTGCCTGGAAATACAGGGCACTGTGCGCTGCTGGTCGGAGTGTCCATGGCACAAGCACCTTGGAGAGCAGTTTGGTGGCATCAGAGCCACCTACGATGCTGGTGCCCTGTGGCTGGGCCTTCCCTTTGCAGAAGTACAGTCGTCCCCCCTTTTCCGTTGTTTTGCTTTCCTCAGTTCAGTTACCCATGGTCAACCACAGTTCAGAAATCTTACGTGGAGTATTCCAGAAATAAACCATTCATAAGTTTTAAATTGTGTGCTGCTTGAGTAGTGTGATGAAATCTCACACATCCCTCTCGGTCCTGCCCAGGACGTGAAACAGCTCCTGGTCCAGCATTGTATTCATGCTGTAGACACTCAGTGGTCTTCTAGGGCGTCAGGTCAGTTGTCAGAGGGACCACATTCATGTAACTTTTACTACAGCATATTGTTACAATTGTTCTATTTTATTGTTATTGTTAATCTCTCACTGTGCTTAATTTATAAATTAAGCTTTATGATAGGTATGTATGTATAGGAAAAACATAGTATAAATTGGGTTCAGTACTGTCCAAAGTTTCAGGCATATTTGGAGGCCTAGAACATATTTCCTGCAGATAAGGGGGGGTGCCTGTATACTTTAAGTCCCCGACTTACAAACGAGGTCCGTTCCGGGAGAATGTTCACAAGTCGGATTCGTTCCTAAGTCCGACTTGGGTGCATGATTGGCTGCATCTGTGGAAGTTAGCAACTCAAATGTTCGTAAGTTGGGGACTACAGAGAAACCCAGTGTTTGCTGGAGAAAACCTGGGTCAGAATGTGTCCAGTGGCAGAGCATTAACCCCAACTGGAAACGACTAAATGGAGGGTGAGTAACTACGGTGATGCGTGCTGTTGGTTCTTCAGCGCTACGCAGAGGTCCTGCTTCCACCTGTCTGAGCCATACAAACAAATGTTGAACAGAAAGCAAGTTGCAAAGCATTTGCACAACACATAGGGTGGTGGTACCACACATGAGGTACGTAGAGTGTATCTCCATGGTTTAAAAGACATGGAAATACTCTTCAAAAGTGTCACTGCCATGAAAAACCAAGAAAGGCAGGGGGCCCTTCCAGATTAAGGGAGACTAGAGAGAGGTGACAGCTGATGCCAGGCGATAGGCTGGACTGGATGAGACTGGACAGCATTAGGACATCACTGGGAGAGTCGATGGAATATCATGGAATATGCAAGAGACTTGAGTGTCAGGTAACAGTGTTCTATAACATTAATCCCTCGGGCTGAGAACTGCTCTCTGGGCTAGTAAGGGGATGTCCTTGTTTTGGGAAATAGGGACGGTCTGCATCTTACCCTCAGGAAAAGTGTGTGCATGCATGTGTAGTGGAAAGAGTGTGAATCATAAAAGAGACAAAGTGGAAACAGCTGGTGAGTCAGAGGAAAGGTTTTGAGGGGAGTTTTGTATTCTTTAAACTTTTTCATAAATCTGAAATTATAGCAAAATGTAAAGTCACCAACAAGCCTAAGAAGATGCTGTATATGTTGTTTAGAGACATGAAACACACATAACAACATGTGGAAATGATGTCCCTCCCCCCCTTCAGGGCTGGCGAGGGCAGAAATGTGTTATTTCATTCTAAGGAACAGGAAAAGGCCTGATACGAGGATTTATTCCTGTTGGGTTATGAGTTGAGTTCCTGGGTGATAATTATAGTATTATCATACTTTCTGTATGCGTGAAGTATTTCATAAAAATGGTGTTTAGATGCATGTTGTAAAATTATAAATATATAATTAGTTTTTGGCACATATAAGTGGTGAGGAGTATTATGAAGCCTTTAGCTTTTCAAAGAAAAAAATGCTGATAATGTTAAGTGAACAAAGTGCAAAATTACAGATAATAGGATCTGAAATTTTAACTATTGCACGTAAAGAAAATCCTCTGGAAAGAAAAGCATCAAAATATTTACACTGTAGCTGTTGGGAGTATAGGTAACTGTTTAAATTTTTTATACTGTTTTCAGAACTCTGTTGAACATGTATAAATTTTGTTATCAGAATAGGAGAAAATAAAACAATTTTTTAAAATCCTAAATAGCCATTTGGGCATATGCTCAGAGTAGGCCAAGTGCCCGGCCAGCCCTTAGCCCCGCCTTCATCCCTGGCTGTGCCCAGTCCCGCCCTTGTCTCTGCTCTGGTCACTCCCCTGTCCCACCTGCACCTTCCCTGCACAGACCCCATCTGCCCTTGGCCCTGCCTTGACTCCTGGCCCCCACTTGCCCCCACTTGCCCCCAGCCCCATGAATGTGCCCCAGGCCCCCTGGCCAGGCTCTGTGTCTTTTGCAGATTGGCTTTACCACAGACCCGCGCATGGCCCGCTCCTCGCCGTACCCCACCGACGTTGCCCGTGTCGTGAACGCCCCGATTTTTCACGTGAACTCGGACGACCCAGAGGCCGTCATGTACGTGTGCAAGGTGGCTGCTGAGTGGAGGAATACCTTCCACAAGGATGTGGTGGTGGACCTGGTGAGTGGCCCCCATCGTGGAGAGAGGGCTCAGGGCTGCCAGCCTGGGGTCACCTGCAGCCGCTCCCAAGAGCTCCTGGGTCTCTGGCCTGGAAATGAGCTGAGCTGTGGAAGAAGGTAGTTGGGGTCCCGTCCCGGCCTATTCCCAGGTTGCTCTCATTTTAGCTCACGTGACAGAGCAACTGTAGCGTGTGAAGGAGAGACAGACAGGACCCCAGTTTTATAGGAGGTAAACCCAGGCATCCCATGGTCCCTGACGCTGGCGTCCCGGGCTGTCTCCAGGTGTGTTACCGGCGCAATGGCCACAACGAGATGGATGAGCCCATGTTCACGCAGCCGCTCATGTACAAGCAGATCCGCAAGCAGAAGCCGGTGCTGCAGAAGTACGCGGAGCTGCTCGTGTCTCAGGGCGTCGTCAACCAGCCGGAGTATGAGGTGCGTGCGCCTGCCCGCGAGCTCTCAGAGCGGGGCCGAGGAGCGGGCACGGGGCCAGTGCTTGCTCTGGCAGAGCTGCTAGTCTAAGTGCGAACGTGTGACGTACTTACAAATACAGCATTTCGCTACATAACATCCCGGAGCGTGCAGGCACCTGAGGAGTCCCACGGAAGAAGTGGGACCTGAGCACGGTGGCCACGGCACATGCTTTCTAGCTGACAGTCCAGTGTACGGGATGAGGGGCGGCTGCATGTCCAGCTCCGTAGAGGGCCTGATGTGTCTGGGCAGTTCTGTTTGGCGACCATGAGTGGGAGGCACGTGCAGAGCGCCGCTGGCAGGCTGGGGACGCAGCAATGCTGGAAGGGGCTCTGTGGCTCCACCCTGAAAGAAAGTAGGCGGGGCCGGGGTCCACAGAGCAGATATGCCGGAGCAGATATGCCACAGATGTGGGGAAGGAACTATAGGGTGGATCGCCTTAGATCTCAGGGGCTGTGCGTGGCAGGGCGGGGTCCTGTGCAGAGCGCCCCTCATGGCTGTGCTGTGCCCGCCCACCAGGAAGAGATCTCCAAATACGACAAGATCTGTGAGGAGGCCTTCGCCAGGTCTAAGGACGAGAAGATCCTGCACATCAAGCACTGGTTGGACTCCCCCTGGCCTGGTGAGCGGGGAGTGTCACCAACGAACTCCCCCCCCGACCCCCCCACTCCGTCACCCCTCGTGCTCATGGGAGTGTGATGGAGGCGCTGGGTATTTCTGTAACACTGGTAGCATGCCAGCTTGTCCCTCCCATCCTAGGCTTCTTCACCTTGGATGGGCAGCCCAGGAGCATGTCCTGCCCCTCCACGGGCCTGACGGAGGACGTCCTGACGCATATTGGGAACGTGGCCAGCTCTGTGCCAGTGGAGAACTTTACCATTCATGGAGGTGAGGAGGCCGCCCTAACCTTTGAAGCTTCCTCCAGCAAGGGCCCGGTCCCCGCCCACCGCGTCCCACAGTGTCCAAGGCAATGTGGTTGAATTTGGGAAGCCCTCTCCTCCTCTCACGCCTGCCCAGTGTGTGATCCTCGCTGGCTGCAGTGGAGGAAAGGATGGGTCGTCACAGCCGTCCCCTTCCCCACGCTCCCCACAAGGCTTGCTTTTGTCATGAGAGGCCAGGTGGCTGTGAGCACCCTGTCTCTGCAGGGCTGAGCCGGATCTTGAAAACCCGTGGGGAGATGGTGAAGAACAGGACCGTGGACTGGGCCCTGGCGGAGTACATGGCTTTCGGCTCGCTCCTGAAGGAAGGCATCCATATCCGGTTGAGCGGCCAGGACGTGGAGCGAGGCACTTTCAGGTAGGACGTGCGGGGCCCGCGGGAGGCGGGTGCGGAAGGTCTGTGCTCCTCTCCCAGGGCGCCTGGCCTGGTCGCCGTCTCAGGCCCCAAGCACGCTGCCCTGCTCTGACCTGGACGCTTCTGCCACGAGCTGAGCTTTGTGGCTCTGCGGCCTCTGGGGCGTCCGGGGCCTGCCCCCGCCTGCTCACCTGTGCTGTCCTGCCGCAGCCACCGCCACCATGTGCTACACGATCAGAATGTGGACAAGAAAACCTGCATCCCCATGAACCACCTGTGGCCCAACCAGGCTCCCTACACCGTGTGCAACAGCTCCCTGTCCGAGTACGGGGTTTTGGGTGAGTGAGTGCCCTGCCCCGCGACCCCCACACCCCCGCCCCCTCCCCTGCAGCCCTTCTGACATCCCCCGCCCTGCAGGCTTTGAGCTGGGCTTCGCCATGGCCAGCCCCAACGCCCTGGTGCTCTGGGAGGCCCAGTTTGGCGACTTCCACAACACGGCTCAGTGCATCATCGACCAGTTCATCTGCCCCGGACAAGCCAAGTGGGTGCGGCAGAACGGCATCGTGCTGCTGCTGCCCCATGGCATGGAGGGCATGGTGAGGCCACCCCCAACCCCCAGAAGGTGGCTAGGCGCCCAGGTGGCCCACCACACAGCACAGCATGCTCTGAGAACAGGGTCCATGTGGGCACTAGGAAACCCGGGGCCCAGGAGGGGGCGCTGGACCCTGCCCTGGGGCGGGGAAGAGGGGGGCGAAGGCCCCTCCTCCTGTGAGTGGGGGGGAGGGGTCAACTGCCAGCAGGAAAACAGCTAAGATGGCCTTTGCTTAAGAAGTGCAGCTGTCAGCACCTGCAAAGCTCCCCAACTGTGACTTGTGTGTATGGTTCCAGGGCCCCGAGCATTCCTCCGCCAGGCCAGAGCGTTTCCTGCAGATGTGCAATGACGACCCAGACGTCCTGCCGGTGAGCGAGTGCAGGCCTCTGCCCTTCGCAGGAGCCCGCGGGGGCGGGTGACGGGCCTTCCTGGGGCCCAGAGGAGCGTGTCCCTACCTGCCGCTCCCACCTCCTGCTGCAGGACCTGTGACTGCTGCAGTGGAACCATTTAGAATAACTGTGTTTTGATTCAGGCAAACGTTTTAGAGGAAGTAACGTGGGGAGGGGAGGTCATCTTAGTAAAACTTGAAGAGCTGAAAGAAAGCGATAGGGAGTCCGCTGTAAGGCAGACCAGCACTGCCGTCCCAGGCCAGGCTGAGTTTTCAGAGCAGTGGGAGGGATGGAGCAGAGGCCCGGGGCTGCGCCTGTGCCTGCCTCTGTGTGCATCTGCAGGGCCGCTGCAGCGCCTGACGCTCTCTGGCCTTGCCCTCCTCGCTGCAGGACCTCACGGAAGCCAACTTCGATATAAACCAGCTGTATGACTGCAACTGGGTTGTCGTCAACTGCTCCACACCCGGCAACTTCTTCCACGTGCTGCGTCGCCAGATTCTCCTGCCTTTCCGGAAGCCGGTCAGTAGGGGTGTCCTTGCTCAGAGAGACTTGGCCGGAGGAGCCCAGGGCCCCAGCCCAGTGGGAGGATGGACATGTGAGCGGGTGGCCATAGGTGGTGTACTGAGCTTGGAAGAGAGGGGAGCCCAGCAGGGGCCGAGGGAGCAGATGGTCCCCAAGAAGTGGGCTCCTGAGCAGGGTGTTGAAGGATGCGTAGGAGAGTGTGTGAAGGGCCGGGGTGGGGGAGAGCCCCATGCCTCTGCCGGTCAAAGTGCAAGTGCCAACGGGCCCACAGGACAGCTTCCCAGAGGCTCGGGCTCTTCCCTGGGTCCAGGGTAGGGGTGCCTGGGGCTCAGGGCGGGCTGGCACGGGCCCTGGAGGAGCGGACACCTGGCTAGGCAAAGCCTAGCCTCTCGGGGCAGGGACAGGTGGACAGGGGGAAACAGCACCGCCCCATTCCCCCCTTTATGCCTCTGTCCTATGGCTTGTCCTGACCGCAGAGCTGGGAGGGCAGCGCCAGCTCAGGTGCCCCATCCTGAGACGAGGCCTGGGCAGCCCCTTGCTGCTGACCCTTCTGGAGTCATTAGGACCTGGTCCACCATGAGCCTGTGGTTCTGTGTTTCAGTTAATCATCTTCACCCCCAAGTCGCTGCTGCGGCACCCTGAGGCCAGGACCAGCTTCGACGAGATGCTTCCAGGTGGGTGAGGGGATGGGCATTTGGGGGATCTTGGCTGCTGTTCAGTGGGGTTTTGGGGCTTGTACTTGTCCCCTTGCCACATTTTTGGTCATTGGGTGAAGACTGGAATACAACAGCATGCACATCAGAGCTTCCATGCGAGTTGGTGAAAAGATGTGTCTCATGTCTGCTGGGTCTGTGACCATCGCCTGGGGGTGTCCCCAGGACTCCCTGTAGAGGCAGTGAAGTGAGTCTGAGCTTAGAGTTCCCCCCACCACCTGGCAGCAGCTCACCACCAGGGCCAGGAAAGGAACGGGGTGGGTAGGGCCTGTGGAGCTCCACGCAAGCTCACGGTGTCAGGCGAGGCTCACGGCACTGAGTGTCCACTCGGTCAGTGGGCAGCAGGCAGCTGACGCAGCGTGGAGCAGCCCCGCACGTGCCCCGCTCACGGGGCCCAGGGAGCCCACGTCCTTCCTCCCAGCCGCGGAACCCCTTGCAGTCCTCAGTCAAGGTGAAGCTCTGGTTTGTTCTTTTTTTCCAATTTCTTATTATTATGGTGAAATACACGTAATATAAACTGTACCATCTCAGCCATGTTGAAGCGTACATTTCAGTGGCATTAAGTACATTCGTATAGTTCTGCAACCATCCCCACCATCATTTCTAGAACTTTCTCATCCCAAACTGACACCCCACCACCACCACCGCCCCCGCACCGCCATGTACTGTCTGCCTCTGAACTGCCTCCTCCAGGAGAGCCTCCTACACGTGGACTCACACGGCGCTCGTCCTGATGGGCTGGTTTTCCTCAGAACAGTGGCCCCGGGCCGTGCACGCTGCAGCCTGTGTCAGAGCCCCTTCTGTTCTGAGGCTGAGAAATAATCCACGGTGTGTTTACCCTTCACCTGTCAGTGCACGCTCGGGTGGCTCCACGTGTTGGCTTTCGTGAGTCATGCTGCGATGCACATGGTGTGCCAATATCTCCGAGACTCTGCTTTCAGTTCTTTTGCATATCTACCAAGAAGCAGAACTGCTGGGTCATAAGGTCATTCCGTGTTTAGTTTTTTGAGGAACCTTCACACTGTTTCCCACAGCGGCTGCACCGCCTCATGTTCCCAGCCGTGCACAGGCCCCATTTCTCCACATCCTGGCCAACACGTGCGGTTTTCTGTGTTGTTTTGAACAATAGCATCCTAATGGCCATGAAGTAGGGTCTCACTGTGGTGCTGAGTTGCATTTCCCTGGTGATTAGAGACATGGAGCACCTTTCTATGGCTTATTGGCTATTTCATGTCTTATTTGGAGAATGTCTAGTCAGGTCCTTTGCCCATTTTTTAGTCGCATTTTGTTTTATTGCATTTTAGGAGTTCTCTCTAAATGCTGAGTATTAATACCTTATCAGATACATGACTTGCAACTATTTTCTCTCATTCTATGTGTTGTCTTTGGAGGCACAAAATTTTTAAGTTTTCATAAAGTCAAATTTGTCTTATTTTCTCCTTGATACCTATGCTTTTCGTGTCAGATCCAAGAAGTCGTTTCTAAACCCAATGTTATGAAGCTTTTGTCCCACGTTTTCTTCTAGGAGTTTTATAATTTTAGCTTCTATGTTTAAATCTTTAATCCGTGTGGAGTTAATTTGTGTGAGTGGTATAAGGGCCCCGCTTCATTTGCGTGCAGATGACCCAGTTTTCCCAGCACCGTTTGTTGAAAAGACTGTCCCTTTCCCGTTGAAGGGTCTTGCCAGAAATAATTTGACTGTGTGAGTGTTTATTTCTGGGCTTTATTCTATTCCCTGGACTGCGTGCCTCATATGTCTCTTTTTATGCCAGGGCCACACTGTTTTGAGGACTGTAGCTTTGTAGTAGGTTTTGAAATCAGTGTGGGTTCTCCAGCTTTGTTCTTCTTTTTCAAGATAGTTTTGGCTATTTGTGGGTCTTTGAAATTCCATGAATTTTAGGAGGATTTTTCTATTTCTGGAAAACAATGAGATTTTGATACGGATTGCATTGAGTCTGTAGATCACTTTGGGCAGTTTTAACACCGTAACAGTAGTAAGCCTTCCAGTCCATGAACACTGATGTCTTTTCATTCATCAGCGTCGCCTTTAATCTCAGCAGTATGTTGTAGTTTTCAGTGTACAAATATTTCATCTTCTTGACTAAGCTTATTCCTAAATATTTTGTTCTTTTTGATGCTATGGTAAATGGGATACTTTTATTAATTTCCTTTTTGGACTGTTCATTGTTAGTGTATAGGAATGCAACTGAGTTCTGAGCATTCATTTTCTATCCTGCAGCTTTGCTGAATTTGTTTATTAGTTCTCACATGGCTTGTTTGTTTTGTAGACTCTTTAGGGTTTCCTGCATATAATATCATGTCAGAATTTTACTTCTTCTTTTCCAGTTTGGATGCCTTTTATTTTCTTTCCTTGCCTGGTTGCTCTGGCTAGAACTTCCAGTGCTGTGTTGAATAGCAGCAGTGGTGAGAGTGGGCATCCTTGTCTTGTTCCAGATCTTAGAGGAAAAGCACCAGCCTTTTACCACTGAGTATGATGCTCAGTGTGTGTTTTTCATGTCTGGCCTTTACCGTATGGAGGTGGTTTCCCTCTAATCCTAGTGTGTCACGTGTTGCATGCGTATCACTAAGTGAGCCCCTCGTTTTGGACACAGCTTCCTGAAGCTGCTCTTGCTCCCACAGACACAGCCCTGGCCATGAGCTTCTGGACATTTGCTGCGGCTATGGGAGTTTTGGTGTCTGTGAACTCCTGAGCAGCCTGAGCGGTGGTCACGGCATGCTTTCCTCACTTTCCTCGAAGTCTGAGACGGGCTATTCTCAGAATGAAGTAGTGTCACTTGCCATCCAAGGCTGGCCCTCCCCACAGGGCCAGTTACTCACTATGTACTACCCAAGGCGCTCAGTCCGGACAATTCAAGGGCATAAGAGGCTGCTGGGAGGGGAGCATCTCAGACCTGTAGAACCGTGTGCTCCGGCACCAGCCTGTGGCACAGCCCCGCCGTGCTGTGTGGGCCCTCGCTCGAGCACATGGCAGGGGGAGGCCCTAGGCGTGCTCATCCAGATCTGTGGGGATTCCCACAGGGACCCACTTCCAGCGGGTGATCCCAGAAGATGGCCCTGCAGCCCAGAACCCAGAAAACGTCAAGAGACTTCTCTTCTGTACGGGCAAGGTGTACTATGACCTGACCCGAGAGCGCAAAGCGCGGGACATGGTAGAGCAGGTGGCCATCGCCAGGATCGAGCAGGTAGGGCCAGTGGCGCGGCAGCTGAGCTCTCCCCTGGGACGCCGGCCGCCCTGAGCGTCGTCTCCTGACGGGGCCCCTCGCTCTCCCCAGCTGTCGCCGTTCCCCTTCGACCTGCTGCTGCAGGAGGTACAGAAGTACCCCAATGCCGAGCTGGCCTGGTGCCAGGAGGAGCACAAGAACCAAGGCTACTATGACTACGTGAAGCCCAGGCTGCGGACCACCATAAGCCGCGCCAAGCCCGTGTGGTAGGCCGCGGCCCGCAGACGGTGGGCGGTGTGGGGGCGGCCGGGGAGGGAAACAGGGCCTTGGCCAGACTGCTCCCTGTCACCCCTCAGGTATGCTGGCCGGGACCCCGCAGCGGCTCCAGCCACCGGCAACAAGAAGACCCACGTGACGGAGCTGCAGCGCCTGCTGGACATGGCCTTCGACCTGGACGCCTTCAAGAACTTCTCGTAGATGCCGCCGGCTGCTCGGGCCGCTGCCTCCATGTCCACTGCTCTCGCTTCTCTACTAAAGAATAGTGCCTCAGCGCTGCCCACACCCCTGCCTGCCCGCCACACCACACACCGTCCTCCCCCACTTGAGATTAGGCTGCGTCCCCTCACGTGCTTGGCTGCCCCCGAGGCGGACGCTCCCAGGCTGTGACTTCCATCTGGCGGAGACGCATGGGGGACGGGCAGGGGCCGCAGGTTCCTGGAAGGGTCAGCTCTGCCCCAGCCCAGCTTCACCCCAAGGACCCATCTGACGGGCTTATCACCCAGCAAGGGGTCCTGCACCCCTCGGTCACCAGGGCAGAACCCCAGACCCTGGGGAGGAGCCAGCACCATCAGAGGCTTGTGGGGTGGGAGGGGCTGGCAGGGCCCTCACTCCACCGAGTACCACCGGTGCCACCACCGGGCGCGGCTTGCAGGACACGGCCTGAGCCTGCCCGGGCTCCGAGAGGGCAGGTCCGCTCTCTGCAGTGTCCACTTCCGCCTCTCAAGAGGGTCCCAGGCCATGCGTGGGGGTCACGGGCTCGCCCTGCCCACAGCCAGGACACAGCGGTTGGTCTGGGCCCTGCTCTCCGGTCACCCGCCTCGGCCTGCCCAGCCCAGTTCCCTTTCCTGTGTCCCTGTCACACAGTGGAGACTGGAGCACTGACCTCTCTGCTGGGCCAAAGCTGGCCAGGAGGAGAGGCGGGCCGGGCTAAGGGGCAGCCTCCCCTCACCTGTCACAGGGACACATCCAATTTATTTATTTTGGTTAAAAAAAGAACAAAAAGAACTCTGCATTGCATTTGGCTTGACCCATAAACTAAGTTATCCGTGGGCCTGTCTGCGTGTCATCTATCTGCTCCCTCCTCGCAGGAAGCCGCCCCTCGCTGCGCTCCGCCCAGGTCCTGCCTCCCTGTCATCCATGCAAACTGTATCTGGTGCACTGACCTCAGCCTCCCCACTCCACTGAAAAAAGGACTCTTGTCTATGCTTGGCCTGGAGTGCCTGGTGGGTTCCCCAGGACGTCCGTTGTTGGTGAGCGCACTCTGCCCCCCAGAAGCCCAAGCAGCTTCCTGGAGGGGAGCCGGCTATCCGGCAGTTTCCCCTCTCTACAAGAGTCCCACTGTCTTGAGCCCACAACATTCCAGCCTTGCGGGGGAGGGTGTCAAGGGTCCAAGCACAGAAGGAGAGCTCAGGAGAAGGCTGAGGTGTGGACATGGGATGCCATCCAGTAGCAGGGACCTGATGGTCACCCCATCCTGTAGGCCATGCCTAGGTCCCTTGTCCTGTGTGCTCCCTGTGGCTTGCCAAAGGGTTCTCCAGTCCTGCGGGGACAGGCGGAGCCTCCTGTGTGTGCCCCAGGACTGCACACCCTCCCCGAGTCATTTGACAGCTGTGGGTTCGGGCTAAGAGGCCAACGTGAGGCGGGACCCCTTCCCTGCAGACTCCTGGCTCTCAATGCTTCCAGTGTGGGGACAGGGCTGAGCCAGGCATCCCCAGGGGTGGGGGCCACAGAGACAGGGCTGGGTCTTCCGAAGACCTCTCCCACTCGCAGCTCTGGGTCTGCAAGCCTGCCCACGTGCCAGGAGAAGGGGCTCACAGGTGCTGGGAAGGTAAAGGCAGCCAGGCACCCCAGGCCACACACCGCAGGACACTACTGGTTAGCTGTGTCCTGTTTCGGTTCTCAGCAGTCCGATTCCTGAAATGGGATAGAGCACCTGTGCCAAGGAGGAGGCTTCACAGTCCAGGAGCCTGTGTGCTCTGATGGACTGGAGGGGCCCAGAGCTGAGTGGGGGTGTGCACATGCCTGCGAGTGTGCACACGCGTGTGCGTGGGCCTGCTGAGGAGGTCCTGGGCTCTTCTGGATATAAAGGCCCTGGCGACGCCACACCAGCTGTGAAAGCCCTGCTCCTCCCAAGGAGCCAGGCCTGAGGAGCTTGCCGCCCCAGGAGTGACAGGTGTGCCCCGGAAAGGTGCTGAGGAGCCAGGGACACTGCACAGGTGACCGAGGCCTCGTCCACTGGGTGTGGGGTCAAGTGTCCGCCCACTGCGATTCCATCTTAGAGGAAACTGGAGTCAATGTCGTTGAATTTCTGCCTTAAATTAGGGCAGTAAGCTCCCCATCCCTGTCGTATTCAATTGGGACTGGACTCAACAGAAACTGGAAAACCCTCAGAGCTAGGCCAGCTTCTCAGATTTCCCACCACGGCTGCACTGGGACCCCCAGCTTGCATCCTGAAATGAAGCACTGAGTGGGGGCCCTGTGCCCCCCAGGGCCTCCCCTCCCTCACACTGGCACCACCTTCATTCATGCCCCCCCCCCAAAATCAGGGCCCTATTTGTAATTGAGGTACGATTGAGATATTTTAGTTTCAGGTGCAAGACCCAGTAATTCGGTGTTGTATAAATGGTAAAATGATCACCGCAGTGAGCAGTTAACATCCATCACCTCACAGTTACAAGTTTTTCCTGATGATAAAAGCTTTTAAGACCTACTCTCTCAGCAACTTCAAAATATGCAAGACAGCATTAACTATAGTGGCCACGCTGTCCACCACACTTCAGAACTCACTCAGGTTATAAGTGGGGTTGGTTCCCTTGTGCTCCTCCCCTCCAGTCCCCTCCCCCACCCCCCACAAGCCTCCACCCCTGCCTGCCTGGGCCAAAGAGAGGCTGGGACAGTCAGCCTGCTCTGGCGCCCTCACCCTCCCCATTCCCCACCTGTGGGAGTGGGCGGGGCTGTTGGAGGGCTGTCTCCCCAGCCCAGGGTCCCCCGGCCCTCCACTCTGCTCTGACCCAGGGACCGCCCTGGCGGAGAAGTCTGCAGAGCACCCCAGGCCCAGGAGACTCTGTGGCCTGCCTGTCGCCCTGGTCACCTGAGGGAGCTCCAGGGCCCCCATTCATGACTTGGGGTGCTGATTTACCAGCGGTCCTCCACTCCCCCAGTCTGAAGTGTATGTAGCCTTAAGAACAGCCTTCAGGCCCGGCCAAGTGGCGCGTTGGTTAAGAGCTGGCTTGGAACACCAGAGGGCCCGGGTTCGGATCCCACATGAGGGCCAGTGACACTGCCCTCCACAGCTAGGATGCTGAACAACAGCTCAACCTGGAGCTGGGGTGCTGTGAGTCCCCTGTGACGGCGTAGGCTGCAGCCCCTGTGGCAGTGGGTTGCTATGGGCTACCATGTGTAGCCAGCAGCCAGCGTGAGCGGCCAACAGCCGCAGAGGACAACAGTCCAGAAGCCGGCGACTGATCTGCCTCACCCGGGAAGAGCGCAATGATGGTGCCAACTTGGGCCAGTGAAGCAACGTCCTCCACAACTAGACTGAAGAACAAAATGACAGCAACCTGTCTGTTCCGCTTCCCCCGATTCCCCAATAAAAAAATTAAAAAAAAAAAAAAAGACATACTTCAGAAGACTCAAGAGGAGAAAAATAGTATTTAACAATTTTTGCTTTGGGTACTATTTTTCTTTCCTGGTTATCCTAAGATGCTTTTTTTTTTTTTCTTAAATCATTTCCTTTCTGTTTAGAGAAGTGCTTTTAGCTGTTCTCTCAGGGTAGGTCTGCTGGTGACAAACGCTCTGAGGCTTCCTACCCCTGAGTGTTTTCACTGCCTCTTACCTCCTCAGGGACACACTGGACGCCAGATTCTGCACCTGAAAACCGCTGCACCCTTCCTCTGGCTTTGTGGTTTCTGGTGATAAATCCTCTCATATGAATTGTCCTTTATTTGCTTTAGTTTTTAGAAGTTTGCTTACGATAGGCCTCGGCATTGATTTCTCTGGGTTTATCGCTTTGGGATTTGCTCACCTTGAATCCATAGGTTCATGCCTCCTGTCCTATGTTCTCATAGGACATTCTCAGCCATTATCTGAGTACTTTTCCAAGCGCCCTGTTTCTCCTCTCCTTTCAGGACTGGATGCACATGAATGTTGAATCTTTCGTTAGAGGCCCACAGGTCCCGGAGGCGCTGGTTTTTGTTTTGTTTTGTTTCAGTCAGTGTTCTCTGTTCAGGGTAATTCCTGTTGTTCTTTCTTCCTTCTAGCTCCCCATCCTCTGCCCTCTCCATTCTGCCATCGAGCCTATCCAATGAGCTTTTAAATTTCAGTTATTGTATTTTTTTACTTCGAAATTTTCCATTTGGTCCTTCTTTACATCTTCTATTTATTGAGGCTTTCTATTTTTAAAATTTGTTTCAAGAGTTCATAATTGCTTGTTGAAGCATTTTTACAATGGCTGCTTTAAAATCATTGTCAGATAATTCTAACATCTCTGTCATCTTGGTGTTAGCATCTATCGATAGTCTCTTAAATTTAGTTTGATATCTTCCAGAGCCTTCGTATGACATGTGATTTTTTTATTGAAAACTGGACTTTTTGAGTATTATGAAACTAGATATTATTTTAAACTTTCTTTTAAATGGCTTCTTCTTACACCTCTTCAGCAGGAGATGGGAGAGCACCCTCTCATTACTGCCAGGTAGGTGTTCCCCCCGGGCCTCCAGTGACACCCTGTGGGGAGGTCTCCTTATTACTGCTGCATGGGGTGCTGTTGCTGTCCCCACTGGACCTCCACACTTTTGCCTCCCCGGATGGAAGCATCTTGCCGTCGTACCCACGTGGTCTCCTCCACTGACACTTGCTTTACCACTGAGCGTGGTCAGAGCCCTCCTCTGACACCACCCCATGTGGGGAGGTGGCGGCCACATTAAAGCCAGCTGAGGGTGGAGGCTCCCCACTCAGGCTTCACTTGGGAGGGGAGAGGAGGCACCACAGCGTTTCCTGTGGTGTTGGCCAGGGTAACGTTGTTATTGTCTAAAAGTTCTGTGTCCCACTAGGCTGCCCCTTTCTTGGGCCTCTGGACAGAGAGCTGACTTCTCTTGGTCTGCACCTGTTGGCACTTCTGGGTTGTCAGCTTGTTCACCACCCATTCTGGGATATAAGAGGAAAAAGAAAACTCAGAAGTTACTGCTGGGTCATGCCATGGGTCCCAAGGTCCCTAGTCAGTCGGCCTCCCTTTGCTTTCTTCTTTTCAGAGACTTTTTATGTTTTATTTATCTATCTATAATTTCTAGGGCTTTAGTTATACTTAGCAGGAAGAATAGGGAAAAGTACATCTGCTCCATCTTCCTGGAAGCAGAAGTCACCCTCACTAATTTTTAACAGTACGAAGTCCGAAGACCAAAAATATGGGAACCACTAACCCAAAGGAAATACGGGAGTAAGCCACATGGAAACCTGGGAAAGGAGTAACCTCGGGGGAAGTACAGGAAGCGGGAAAGCAAGAAGATGGAGGGGTTGGGAGTCGACAAGTCGTCCAGTGTGGCTGGAGCACAGTGAGCAAGCCGAGTGACAGAAGTGAAGGCGGGGACTGCTGGGCCAGGGCGCAGCCCTGGTGAGGACCTGGCTGTCATCAACAGGAAGTCGCTACACAGCTCTGAGCAAAGCAATGGCACATGCGGATATGCTCTAAAGGCTCCCTCTGGCTGTCGGGTCTTCGGTGCAGGCAGAGACTGGGAGACTTAGCACCAGGCTCTTGCCCAGTCCAAGTGAGGACACGTCTCACCCTGTCTAGTCAACGTGGTACCAGAGGGACTCGCCAGGCGATTAGGTAAGAAAATGTGATAAAAGATGTGCAGATTGGACAGAGAGAAGTGAAACCATCTCCATGGCAGGTGACACAATCTTACAGACAGAATTCTAAGGAATCCTTTTTTGTTTGTTTGTTTGTTTTCAGCTGAGCCATCCTGCCACCTGTTGGCAGCTCAGCAGCAGCTCAGCTCAGGCCGGGAATCGAACCACTATTGCTCAGAGCTCACACTCTTGAGCGAGCTCTTAACCAACTGAGCCACTCGGCCGGTCCTAAGGAATCCATTTTAAAACTGTTAGAATTACTAAGTGAAGTCAGCTAGATTGCAGGATACAAGATCAATATACAAGAACCCATTCAGCATGGGGAATATAGTCAATAATGTTGTAAAGACTATGTAGGGTGTCAGGTGGGTACTGGACTTATTGGGGGGCTCACTTTATAGATTCTATAAATGCCTAACCACTGCTGTACACCTGAAAACTAATATAAGATTGAATGCCAGATATATATACACACATACACACAGAGGGTGCCAAAAAAATGTATACACATTTTAAGAAAGGAAAAAAATGTATTAAAATTATGCTGATGGTAATCACTTTGAGCACCTCTTGTAATTGCAAAAGTCAAATGTGACTTGTATTCATCTCTGGTTATCAGTATACATTGAGTATTACAAATTTAATACAGTTTTTTCCTTTCTTAAAATGTGTATACATTTTTTGACACCCTCTGTGTGTGTATATATATAGATACTCACACACACATACATACACACACACACACACACACACAGAGGGTGCAAAAAAAATGTATATACATTTTAAGAAAGGAAAAAACTCTCCTTTGGACATGGGATGTAAAGTACAGCATAGGGAATATAGTCATTGGTATTATAACAGCTATGTGCAGTGTCAGAGGGGTAGTAGATTGGGGGGGATTATCACTTTGTGAGGGGCGTAAATGTCTAATCATTATGTTGTTTTGTACACCTAAAGCTAATAAAAAAAGAATCTATTATACTTATATACAGTAGCAATGAACAAACTAAAAATGAAATCAAGAAAGATTCCATCTACAATAGCATCAAAAGTAATAAAATGCTTAGGAATAAGGTTAACAAAAACAGTGCAAACTTACACACTGAAAACTATAAACTATTATTGAAAAAAATTAAGGAACACCTAAATAAATGGGAAGACATCCCATGTTCTTGAGCAAAAGGCTTACTATCATTAAGATGGGATCACTTTCCAAATTAATCTCCAGATTCAATATAACCCCTATCAAAATCCCAGATTTTTTTTGTAGAAATTGACAAGCTGAACTTAAAATTCATATGGACATTCAAGGGACTCAGAGTATCCAAAACAATCTTGAAAAGGGAAAACAGAGTAAGAGGACACACACTTCCCAGTTTCAAAACTTACTACAAAGTTACAGTGATCAACTGAGTGAGGTATTGACATAGGACAGACATATAGATCAAGGAGTAAAACTGAGTCCCAAAATAAACCTTCACGTTATAATGAAGTGATTTTCGACAAGGCTGTATAGTCTTTTCAGCAAATGATGCTGGGACAACTGGATATCCATATGAAAAAGAATAAAACTGAACCCATAGGTTACACTATATATATAAAACATGAACTCATTGGGGCCAGCCGAGTGGCGCGTTGGTTAAGAGCTGGCTTGGGATGCCAGCTCCAAGCAGCAGGACCCCGGTTCGGATCCCACATTAGGGCCAGTGACACTGCGCCCTCTACAGCTAAGATGGTGAACAACAGCTCGACCTGGATCTGGGCAGCCATGAGTCGCTGGCGACGACATAGGCTGCAGTGGGCTCTCGTAAGCTACCATGGTGGCTGGCAGCCGGCGTGGGCTGCCAAGAGCCTCCGTGAGCGGCGGTCTAGTGACAAGCGACCAATCTGCCTCACCCTGGAAGAGCGCAGTGATAATACCAACATGGGCCAGTGAAGCGACATCCTCCACAACTAGACTGAAGAACAAAAGGAC
>NW_017732035.1:402206-404505 GCF_001890085.2 Hipposideros armiger
TGGGCCGGTGAAGCGACGTCCTTCACAACTAAACTGAAGAACAAAACGACAGCAACTTGTCTGTTCCCCTTCCCCCCCCCCCGATTCCCCAGCACTGTTCCCATACCCCCAATTCCCCAATAAAAATCTTTAAAAAAAAAGTGAAATGACAACCCACAGAATGAGAGGAAATATTTACAAATCATATATCTGATAAGAGACTTATGTGTAGAATATATCAGGAATTTCTATGACTCAATAATAAAAACACAACTAACTCAATTAAAATACACAAACAGCTGACAAGACACATGAAAAGACACTCAACATCATTAGCTCCAGGGGGTAAAGTGCAAGTCAGAACCACCAGGAGATAGGCCATACTCACTGAACAACTATAACGAAAACGATACAAGATGTGGAGAAGTCGGACGCTTCGGGCACTGTGAGAGGGAGTGTGAAAAGCTGCAGCCACTGTGGAAATGGGGTGGAGGCTCCTCAAAGGTTTAACATCGAGTTAGCTTGTGACCCAGCAAGTCCGCTGTTAGGTACAGACCCTGAGGCATGAAAACATGTTCACACAGAAATTGACCGTGAACATTCACAGCAGCCAAAAAGTGGAAACAACCCAAATGCCTATCACTGATGGGCGGTTAAAACACGTGGTCTGCCCACGCAGTGGAGCATTACTCAGCCGGGGGAAAGGACTGAAACCTGACACCGCTGCAGCATGCAGGCACCTTGGAAACATGAGTGACGGCAGCTAACTATGGAAGGCCATATACTGTCTGATTTCAGACACAGGAAATGTCCAGAGTAGGCCAATGCATGGGGACAGAAAGGAGATGAGTGGTTGCCAGGGCCTGGGGGAAGGGGGGTGGCTGCTGATGGGTGTGCCATATCTCTGCGAGTGATGAAAATGTTCTCAAGATGGTTATGGTGGTGGTTACACAACCCTGAATACACACACCACCATTGAACTCTATACTTCATACAGGTGAATTGTGTGGACTGTCAATTGTATCTCAATTAAGATATTACTGAGAACAAAGAGCCAGCCAGCCAGGGCTGGGGGTCGTGCTGAGAGGAATCTGCAGGAGCCGCCATCCTGTGGGGAGGGGGGCGCTCCATTTTGGACATGTGGAGGTTGGCATCAGGAAGAGAAGTGGACCCATCAAGTCAGCCAGGTTCAGGGGGGTGAGGGAGGCTGGCACTGCGTGAGAGTCCTTTTCACATAGAGCTAAGGGCCACACGAGCCACTGCAGAGACAGTGTGGGGAGAGGACGGCTCCCAGGACTGAGCCTGGGGCTGGCACCTTTTCTGGGCAGGGAAGGGGAGGACAGGCCCACTGAGAAGGTGCCCTTGGTGAGCGCAGGCTAAGGTGGGAGTCCAGGGAGGAGGCAGAGGGACAGCAAACCCAGAGAAAGGGGAGGTGGCTCCAGGGAGATGGGACGTCCTGAAAGAGTGGTCTGGTCACCACTCTCAGGTGGAGACGCTGATGGCCCTGACGAGGACAGGAGACATTGACCCCAGCAAGAACCAGAGGAAACACGTGCAGGAGTGTGTGAGCATTCTGCGGCAGCCGCAACAAAGCACCACAGACTGTGCGGCTTCCAACAACAGAAACCTGTTCTCTCACAGAAGTCGGAAACCCAGGTGTGGGCAGGGCCATGCTCCCTCCGGAGGCTCCAGGGCGGGGTCCTTCCTTGCTGGTGCCCGCATCACTCCAATCTCTGCCCTCTTGGTCACATCGCTGTCTGTGTGTCTTTCTCAAAGTCCCCAGGCCACTCTCTGATGCTTTCAGGGCCCACCAGGATAGTACAGGATAAGCTGCTCTTCTCCTGTCAGTAACTTAGCCACACCTTTTGCTGTGTAGGTGACATTCACAGGCTCTGGGGACTAGGACACAGACATGTCTTTGGGAGCCATCACTGGGCCCAGTGCATGGAGCAAAGACTGAAGACAGGAACTGGGAACCTAGCGGGCGGGGGCAGGGCAGGTTATGACATCATGGCATCTGTGAAAGTCCTCCCCAATACTTCCATTTTCTCAGTGTGCCTGGCACACAGCAGGCCCACCATATTTGTTCCATGAACTAATGGTTCTCAAAGAAACAGAGCACAGGGTTCAGACAGCCTGGAAGGAAGAAATTTCAGCAATATCAAAAATTAATTGTGGGGGGCCAGCCTAGTGGCACAATGGCTAAGAACTGGCTTGGGACGCCAGAGGACCCCGGTTCGGATCCCACATATGAGGGCCAGTGGCACTGCCTTCCACAGCTAAGATGCTGAACAACAGCTCAACCTGGAGCTGGGCTGCC
>NW_017732035.1:404890-407081 GCF_001890085.2 Hipposideros armiger
GATCCCACATATGAGGGCCAGTGACACTGCCATCTACAGCTAAGATGCTGAACAACAACTCGACCTGGAGCTGGGCTGCCATGAGTCGCCGGTGACAGTGTAGGCTGCAGCCCCTGTGGCAGTGGGTTGCCATGGGCTACCGTGTGTAACCAACAGCCACAGTGAGCAGCCATCCAGAAGCTGGGAACTGATCTGCCTCACCCGGAAAGAGTGCAATGATGGTGCCAACTTGGGCCAGTGAAGCAACGTCCTCCAGAACAAGAATGAAGAACAAAAGGACAGCAACTTGTCTGTGCCCCTTCCCCCAATTCCCTAGCACTGTTGCCATCCCCCAATTCCCCAATAAAAATCTTTAAAAAAAAAAAAAGGAACAAAACGACAGCAACTTGTCTGTTCCCCTTCCCCCAATTCCCTAGCACTGTTCCCATCCTTCAACTCCCCAATAAAAATCTTAAAAAAATAAATTTAATTGTGGGGCATTTGTGGACAGATGGATGGATAAAATATGGTGTGTACACACAATGGAATATTATCCAGCCTTAAAAATGAAGGAAATCTAACACCTGCTACAACCTGGAGGAACCTTGAGTACATAAGCCAGACACAAAAGGACAAATACTGAATGATTCCACTTACATGCCGCCCCTGGAGTCATCAGATTCATAGAGACAGAAAGCAGATGGTGGTGCCAGGGCTGGGGGAGGGGAGGAGAGGGGTAGCCAGGGTTCGATGGGGCCAGGGTTCCCGCTTTGCAGGATGACCAGAGTTCTGTGGATGGAAATGGTGATGGCTACCCCAGTGTGAGTGTGCTCAGTGCCACTGAACTGGTTAAAAATTGTTGAGGTGGTAAATTTCATGTTATGTATACTTTAACACAAAAAATGATGGGTAATCATGAGAGAATGTGGTCTTCCTAAATGTATGGAGCATTGATTATGACACTGATAGTTTGTCAGTCACAAAGTGACAGCTATGTCACAGCATCCTGTAAAAAGCGTACCCAGCGACTGATCTAAGCAGGTAACTCCAGGGTGGAGTGTGACCACCTGGACGCTTTATGGGACTGCAGATGGGGGCACCGCACCCAGTCTCGAGCATAAGATCTGAGCTCTCTGACACTCCTCGCTCAGGCCTCAGCCCACGAGCTGACAGCTGCACCTGCACTCGTCCCAGGTGGAGTG
This sequence comes from Hipposideros armiger, assembly GCF_001890085.2. Taxonomy (NCBI): domain Eukaryota; kingdom Metazoa; phylum Chordata; class Mammalia; order Chiroptera; family Hipposideridae; genus Hipposideros; species Hipposideros armiger. The sequence continues at coordinate 406,072 of NW_017732035.1, forward strand.
CTTGAAGCCTCGCCTCCTGACCGTGTCACCGGCATCATCTGATGCCCGATGTTACGTACCCCAGTGCTGAAGGGACTCTCGCTGAACATTGGACTCTCTCTCTTATTCTTCTTGCATAAGGCTGTTCGCCTCACCTAACCCTATTGCTTGCAAACCTGTGTGACCCTCTTATGTGAAACTGTTCTACCTCAACTATTGGAGGCTCTCCTCTGGCCGGAGCCTCGGTTATTGCCTGAGTCAGTAGGACTAGACCCATGGCTTTATTCTAATAAAGCCTGACATTGTGGAAAGACACAAACGTGTGTGAGACTGCTACTTTGATAGCCACATCCGCTCACGACACTAAAGGAGGATAGGAAAAAGTGAAGAATAACTTAAAGGGTAATAACAGCATTTGGAAGGTGCGAACTGATCAAAGAGAGGCTGCTTTAACTGCTGGAACTCAAGGACGTTTCAATGGCGGCGGCTGTGGGAAGACCAAGAGCAGAAAGCAAAGTGACTTGTCTGGTTCCAGCGGTTTTCCCTACAAGACCACTCCCAGAGGTGGCCCGCTGACACCCGGTTACCTCCACCTGCCCTCCCCACCTCGCCCAGGCCCCGCCCATCTGCCCGCCCCGCCTGGCAAGTCCCGCCCCTCTCCCGCCGAGCCCCGCCCCTCCGCCCTCCTGGCCCTGCCCCACCTGGCCCTGCCTCCCGCCAGGCCGACCCCGCCTCCTCCGCCCTGGCCCCGCCTCCATCCCCGCCCCGGCGGAGAGAGAGACGGAAGCGCGGGTGGCTCCGTGGACGCTGCGTTTCCACAGGTTTGGAGGGGGCGGGGGCACACGTCGCGCCCTGCTCGCCCGCTGTCCCCTCGCCGGCCCGGCCCGCCGCCCTGGCCCCCGGCCGCCCCGCGGAGCGCCGACTCGGGGCTCCACTACTCTGGCCTGGGGGCGGGGCCGCGCGGCGTCATGCATATGCATGAGCGGCGCGGCGGCTCCATTGTGCCCTGGGAGCGGCGGCGGCGCGATGGC
>NW_017732035.1:407416-431804 GCF_001890085.2 Hipposideros armiger
TGCGGGGCGGCAGGTGCGGCGCCTCTGCCGGGCCCCCGGAGCCGGAGCCGGCCTGCCGCGCGTGCGTCGTGGTCCCGGGCGGCCGGCTCGTGAGCGCGGGCGACCCTCACCTGAGCCTTTGTTGTGGCGGCCGGAAGCCGGCCCAGCGCCCAGGGGTGTGCGGGAGGCTGCCCGGCCTCGCCGACCTGGCCCACCGGCCGCCACTCCGCGCTGTGGCCGGCGGGCTCACCTAGGGCCGTGCGCGCCCACCGGCGCGGGGACGTGGGCCCGCCGAGGTCCTCTCTGGGCGGGCGACACTGACCTTGCAGCCCGAGCCGTGGATCGCTGGGTTCACCTCTTTCCAAACGGGACACCCCGAAGCTCAGGCTGGAGCGTGTCCTGCCCCAGCCCCTGTGACTTGCTCCCCTTGCCCTGGTGCCCCTTGCACCCCTGACCTGCTCCCCATCGTGCCCACGGCCTCTTCCCCGTAGTTGCAGGACACCCATGTGATGTCTGTAAGTCGTTTGTCAGGAGGTTTCGCGGGGACGTGTACAGAACACGAAACTCAGTGCATGAGACTGGGTGGGTGGGCCAGGGGAGCGACACAGCAGACTCGCCTGCCAGACCAGAGGGCCTCCCCGGAGGAGGCTTGAGAGCCGTAACGGGAAAAGCCAGGGAACCCTAACCTCCGCCAGTGGGGCCTGGCCGCGGGGACGCCTCACACCCAGGGAATGGCTACAGGCTGGATAGCACTCAGGGAAGAGGAAGGGGAGATGGCGGACGACAGGTTCAGAGCCACTCCTGAGGGACCGGCAGGACTTCCTGGGGAGGACTCCGTGTCACTGGCTCAATCGAGGGCAGCCAGGCCTCCCCGTGGAGCGTCTGCTAGCACCTGTGTCCAAGACAGGAGCCAGGGCTGGTGACATAAAGGTGGTCACATGTCCTCCCCTCTCCTCAGCCCTTGGCTGGCCACCAGGCACCCATTTTACATATAAACTGAGGCTCAGAGTGGCAGAGCCCTTCAGCCAGTCTCTGAAATGTCCCACACCCAGGCCACTCATAAACACTCCGTCCTGGGCATTCTGGGGGAGCGCTAGCAGCGCTGTGGCCTCGCAGGTAGTGGGGACAGGACTTGCAGCCACCTTCGTGTCCTCCCCATTTGACGTGCGGCCCTCTGGAGCAGCCTGCTAGTGCTGGAGTCAGTGAACCCCTGCCTTGTGAGGAGGAGACGGGCTGCCCTCCTGGGGTCGGGTCATGCCACTCCTGGGTGACCAGGCAGGGGGACAGAGTGAAGCTGGTGAAGAGCTGACCCACATTAATGGCCGCCTTTTGTTGGCATGCAGGAGACTGAGGTGCAGCTGCTCTGAGGTTCTGGGGAAGAGGGGTCTGGGTAGTGACTTGTCTGTAGCTCCTTTTCTGGATTAAGGTGTGATCTGATCCCCGAAAGCCCTGTGGCCTTGTAGACTGACCTAGTGCCACGGCAGTCCTGCCAAGGGGTCCTGGCTTCCAGCTGGAATTGGTACAGGCAGGCACGGGCCTGCATACTCCTTCGCAGGGGCTCCCTTCACTGCTCTGCCTCCAGGAAGGAGGGAGGAGGAGGATCGATGCTGACAGCCCGCCCCCCTTCCTGAGGGGACCTGCAGAGGTACCTGGGGAGTGCGGGTCTCCTGGGGAGGAGAGCAGACTTAGTTCAGGAGCTCTGCAGGCAGGAAGTCACCACCCCCGCGGAGTCAGCTCTGGGGGAACTGGAAATGTCTGTGGTCTGATCCACAGCAGAGAGGCCTGGGGGCGGAATTCCCCAGACCCACGTGGTGTAGGGGCCACCCTGCACCTGCCCTGTCCCCCTCCTCCCGCGCCCCCCCCCCAGGTCCTGGTGCCTGCCCAGAATGGAAGCCCTCTGCCCTGGGACTCAGCCTTCTGCTCGTCCCCACCTGGCCAAACCAAACAGCCCCGAGGTGGGAAAGGAGTGCCAAGGGCCTCTCTGGAGAGAGAGGGCTGATAGTGCTGGTGGTTTTTTAAGTTTTTATTTGTAATAAATTCTAGATTCATGTGCAGTAATAAGAAATAACACCCGGTGTGTGCTTTACCTGGCTCTCCCGGGGTAGCATCTTGCAAAACTGTAGTAGTGTCACAGCAGGATGCCTGGGGATGAGGCGACAGACAGATAATTCCATTCCTGCCCGTTCCCCTCCAACCCCTGTCCACCACTGTCTGTTCTCCGTTTCTATACTGTCTTCATTTCAGGAATGTTACATGAAGGGAACCGTACAGTGTGTAGCCAGCCTTGGGGGACTGGCTTTTTCCACATAGCACGTTTCTCAGGAGAGCCCCTCAGGCTGGCGCCTGCACCAGCTCACTCTTTTTATGCTTTCAGTCATGTGTGCTCCACACTTGGGTGCCCTTGACCCCTGGAGGACACATGGGTTTTCATTCTTCGGCAGTTAGGAGTACAACTGCCATGAACATTCATGTAGAAGTGAACATGTTTATGGTGCTCGGAGATGAACGTTCAGGAGCGAGTTTCTGGGCGGGAGGCAGCTGCAGGCTCAGTTTTAGAAGCAGCGGCAGACTCGTTTCCAGAGGGGCTGCACCGCCTCACTCCCACCCGCAGCGTAGGAGGGATCCAGTGTCACTGCTTTGTACCTCGGCCACTCTGGTCGGGGTGAGTGACGTCGCACATGGTTTCGATGTCCATGTCCCCACGGCCCGTGAATGCTAGGCGGCGTCTCCTGGGCTCGTCTGCACCTGCACGTCCTCCTTGGTGAAATGTCTCTTCGTGTCTTTTGCCCATTTCCTAACTGGAGTTTTTTTAGAATACATTCCAGATTCCATTCTTGTCAGGAACGTGGTTTGCAAATATTTCTCCCAGCCTGTAGCTTGTTTTCTCATCTTCTTAGTAGCGTCTCTCACAGAGCAAAAGTTTTCAGGTTTTCCTTTTATGGGTTGTGCTTTTGCTGCCATATCCAAGAGCTTTTTCCTTAGCCCTCACTCCTTCAGAACTCCCTGAACATTTTCTCTTGTTGTCTTGGGCACTCCTTCTGTGACCCATTGCGAGCTGATTTCTGTGAGGCCGAGGTTTAGGTCTGGCCTGTGGCTGGCTGTCCAGCTGCCCTGCACCACGTGCTGGAATGTCGTTCTTCCCCCAGTGTAGTTTGTACACCTTTGTCAGAAATCAGTTGCGTCTGTTTGATGTTCTCTGCTCTGTCCCTCGCCAACACCACAGTCCTAATTAGCCATCAATACTCCTGAAAACCCTGCACGCTGCTCCAGCCCCCCAGCAGGCCTGAGGAGTTTCCGGCTGCTGACAGGGCTCCCCTCACTGCCAGTGGCACCGTCCCAGCGTTGGGCAGTGGGTCCTGGGGTCGCCAGCCTTCCCCTGTTGGGCTGGGCGATCTTGGCCCCCCGTCCTGCCTCTGCCCAGAGTCCAGGTGCCCCTGAGCCTTCTGCGCCAGCACCTGCACTGTTTCTGGCCTCTGCTTCCTGAGTGGGACTTGCATGGGGCGAGGGGGGAGAGGAGGGGAGCCTGGGCCCTGACTCCTCTGGGAGGGGGTAGGGCCGGTGTGAGGTGGGCAAGCAGCCCACTGCCTCCCTCTCCCTCTCTCCTCCAAGGGAGGGTCACCTTCCCTTCCTCCTGCGACTCTGGTACCCGCTTACCTGAGAACTCTGGTGGGATGGGTCAGTGAGGGCCACATGCCCCCAAGACAGAGCCTCCCCCCCACCCCCTCACCCCCCCACCCGCTGCAGCCCTTACCTGCTCTGGGTCCTGGCCAGGGTCACCCCTGCTTGCCTCCGGGACTCTGCAGAGGACAGGATGGTAACCCTGCCTCCCTTGCTGCCTGTCAGCACTCAGGAATGTGAGCCTTGGGGTTGGGTGGGTACTGGGGCCACCTTCTTGCTCCTGGGCATGAGGGGAGCACCATGAGTGCTGGGGCACATCCCAGGAGGGTCCCTGGAGGCATGTCTGTGTGTGAGACCTTGCAGCCCCTAAAAGGTAAAAGGCATGACCCTCGACCCCAAGAGGGACCCCCAGGTGTCCCCCTGAGAACCACAGCCAGCGCTCCTCTGGTTAGGCCAGGCAGAGGTGGGCACAGAAGGTGGCTCTGGGAGCCAGCAAGGGGCCCAGGCCTGTTGGCGAAGGGCTGGCTTGTGGGGGTGTCGGGTCACTGGCAGCCTGGAGGACTGGCCAGCCCACATAGTAGGAAGTGCCCACATTGGCACACGGGCCCCACCAGCATGCACCGGCCACTGCTGCCATGTCCCCACTGCCCCTGGCCACGTCCCTGGGTGCTCGCCAACCCCCCACCCATGGTGCTGTGTGTGTGTCCCTGTCCTGCTGGGAATTGGGGTCGGTGTGCCTGCCTGGCCTCAGAGCCACGTCCTGCTGCCCTGAGAGGCTCTCCGGGGACTCTGGGTGTCCCTGGCTTTTGTGATTATCCAGGCCTCGGTGTGGGAAGTATTTGGGATTCAAAAACCTGCTTCCAGAGCCATTCTTGGGGCTCCAGGTGGCAGGCCCTGGCCAGAAAGGGTTAATGCTGGCTCCGGGCTGGGTTTGGAGGATGGGCAGACCGGGTGGGGCGATGCCAGGCTGACCTGAGCCCCCCGCCCCCACCCTGGGGCCCCAGTCTCAGCTGCCCTGCCCTCCATCAGTGGAAGCAGAGGAGAGCAGGGCTAGGTATGGGGGGCTGCCTGCGCCCTGCTCCCTGCAGACAGGGTCCCCACTGCACCCCGCTGACGTGGTCCTTGTTCTTCCCCCGTCCTGGCAGCCAGAGCAGCTGAGCCTCACGTCAGCTCCCGTGAGGGCCACTTCCTGCCACCCACAGACCTGGCCTTTGGGCTGCTCCCAAGCCAATGAACCCCATGAAACCTGCCCTGCCCCCCGCACCACACGGGTGAGTGGGGCTCCTGCTGCCCTCCCCTCTCGGGCCACAGGGACATGGGCGGGGTGGCCGAGCAGACCCCTCTGTCCCCAGCCTGCATTTCTTCCCAGGCCTCCTGATCAGGCCTCCTACCACCTCTCTCCTTGCAGTGATGGTCCCTTTGCTTATGAGGCCGTGCCTTGGCAACAGAGTGCCACTCAGCCGGCAGGATCGCTGTCCGTGGTCACGACCGTGTGGGGAGTGGGCAACGCGGCACAGAGCCAGGTGAGCCCACACCTGGGCCCCGCCCCTGAAAGTCGCCAGAGCCCAGCTCAGGCCTCAGAGGGAATGCAGCCACAGCTTCCCGGTGTCCAGGTCTCTGGAAAGTAGTTCTCCCTCCACAGGAGGCTGAGATCCACCCCTGTGTTCACCTGGCCTCTACTCTACCTGTGAGCCGCTCCCTTGCCAGGCCCCTCCCCTGTGCCCGCAACCTCACCTGCCACGCCCCTTCTTTCCAGCACTTAGGAACCACCTTGTGAAACAAGTTGTTTGCATGGTTCCCTTTGGTGATTCTTGCTTCCTCACAGGTTTTGGGGAACCCCATGGGCCCTGCAGGGAGCCCCCCCGGCAGCTCAACAATGCCTGGCATGGCGGGCAGCAGCTCGGCTCTGAGCTCCCCGCAGTGCTTGGGACAGCCAGCATTTGGTGAAGGCGGCGCCAGCAAGGGCTTCGTGCAGCAGGGGGTGTATGGCCGTGGGGGCTTCACCACCGGGTAAGCAAGCGGGACTGCTCACCTGGCAGGTGTGCTGGAGCGCTAAGGGCGGGCACCTGGGAGCTGTGATGATGATCAGGTGGACTTGTTTGCTCCCAGTCAACACGGGGGTCTGGGGAAGGACGGCCTGGGAGAGCACCTCAGAGCAGGGCCACCTGTGCCTTTTGCAGGTATGGCGGCCCCGGGGGGCCGGGGGGCCTGGGCCTCCCCTCCCACGCCGCGCGACCCTCCACAGACTTCACTCAAGCGGCGGCCGCCGCCGCTGTGGCTGCTGCTGCTGCCACCGCCACCGCCACTGCCACGGCCACCGTGGCCGCCCTGCAGGAGAAGCAAGGCCAGGAGCTGGGCCAGTACGGAGCGGTGAGGCCACGGGCACTGCTCTGGAAGGCGGGCAGCCATGCTCGGGCTGCGCGAGGCGGAGGGGGTGTGGGTGGGCAGGAGCAAGGCGCTGAGGGGAGGGCCCAGGGCAGCGCCTGGAGCGCTGGGCGGGCCTCGAGGGCCCCTCTCTTCTCTTCCCAGATGGGGGCCGCACAGTCTTTTAACAGCCAGTTCCTGCAGCACGGAGGTCCTCGGGGACCCAGCGTCCCCAGCAGCATGAACCCTGCCAGCGTGGGAGGGCTGATGGGCCCTTCCGGCATGAGCTCCGTGGGCATGAACCCCACCCGGGCAGCCGGCATGGCGCCCTTGTATGCAGGGCAGCGCCTGCCCCAGCACGGGTACCCTGGGCCCCCCCAGGCCCAGCCGCTGCCCCGACACGGGGTCAAGAGAGCCTACTCCAGTGAGGTGAGTGTCGGGGCCTTGCCCTGAGCGCCACCCAGAGCCATCGGGAGGTCCAAGTCTGCATGTGAGAGGACAGGCCGTGCCCGATGGGGGCGCTGCTGTCCCTCCCTGATGCCTGTCCCTCCCCTGGGCCTTTGCCTCTTTTGTCTTTCAGGTGTATCCAGGGCAGCAGTACCTGCCAGGAGGCCAGTACGCACCTGGCCCCGGGCAGTCCCCTGCCCCCTCCTCCTACGCTGGTCACAGGCTGCCCCTGTCCACCTCTGGTCCCCCGGGACTGCACTACAAGGTAGGGCCAGCTCCTCCTGCACCTGTGGCAGCCCCCACCACACACGGGGACTCAGATGACCTTGAGGCAGACTGGGCCTGCTGGGGGGTGCCTGCGTGCACTCAGTGACCACGCAGCCAGGGGCTGCACAGGGGTCCTGAGCAGGGCAGGGCAGCTCCAGGAGGGTACCTGGTTCTGAAGGGACCCGCTGTGAGAGTGCAGCCCCTCGATGGCTTCTAATGTGGGGTCGCCTCGTTCTATAGTGGTGACTCTTAAATTATGAAATCACTGCATGCTCCCTGTACATTATTTTAGAAAACAGAAGCATATAAAGAAGGCAATAAAGGCCTGGGCCCGTGTGTGTGGTGGGCTCCCTGCCCCTAGCCGTCTCCTAGGGTCAAGTCCAGGGCCCTGGCTGTGGGCAGGCTGGAGCCCCGGGCACACGCGGCTTTCTCTCCTGCAGCCCGCCGAGCAGTTCACCGGGCAGGGCGCCGGCTTCAGCGGGGGGAGCCTCAGCTACAGCCAGCCTGGCCTGAGTGGGGTACGGGCAGCCGGGCACAGGGCGGGAGGCTCCCGGGGTGGGTATGGGGAGAGGGCGCCCAGGTAAGAGGCAGTATGATGCCCAGTCAGGCACCCCTGCCCATTGATGTTCTGACTGTTCCCGGCGGGTGCTCAGAAACACCTTAGCCCCACCATTCTGCCTTGACTGTTTGCTCGAACCCACAGCCCACCCGTTCCATCCCTGGCTACCCCAGCTCCCCACTGCCAGGGAGCCCCACGCCACCCATGACCCCCGGCAGCGGCGTCCCCTACATGTCTACCAGCCAGGATGTCAAGTCTCCCTTCCTGCCTGACCTCAAGCCCAGCGTGAGCTCCTTACACCCATCACCCCCTGGTGAGTGTCACCTGCTCCTGGGGCCTAGAGTCCTGCAGGGAACGTGGGGCAGGGTCCTTTATCTCTGTCCGTGGGCCTCTCTGCAGATGCTGCAGATGTGGGTCTTCTTTAGAAAAATGTCCACACACACAAAATCGGGATTAGAGTCATGAGCCACAAAGCCCACTCCTGGTTCAGAATCCCTGTAGTTGGGGTCCTAAAACCCTAGGTTGAGCACCAAGCTGACAGGAGGTGGCCCGTTGACATCCCCTCGGCCACCCCACCGGAAGCACCAGAAGCACGTTTGTTGTGGGTTGGGGCGTATTCTCAGGTCATAATTTAGGAGACACCGGGCCGGGCTAGCCTGTTACTGTCAGAGGTGTTGGCTGAGCCCAAGGTCTCAGGTGAGGTGGTGCCTGGACCCAGCGCCATGGCTGCCGTCTCCTTGCCACCACCCAGCCTGGTGGCCCTTTCGAGCTGCCGTGCTACAGGCAGTGCTGATGGGTGGCCTGCTCGCAGGCGGCGGCCCCTGTGATGAGCTGCGGCTGACCTTCCCCGTGCGGGACGGGGTGGTCCTGGAACCCTTCCGCCTTCAGCACAACCTGGCCGTCAGCAACCACGCCTTCCAGCTTCGCGACTCGGTCTACAGGACGCTGATGCTAAGGTGCGCACGCTGCACCCACCATGCCCCACCGCGTGGCCCCTGATGTCCGCCCGGCACTTAGCCTTCGGCCTCCCACACAGGCCGGACCTGGAGCTGCAGTTCAAGTGCTACCACCACGAGGACCGGCAGATGAACACCAACTGGCCGGCCTCCGTGCAGGTCAGCGTCAATGCCACCCCACTCACCATCGAGCGCGGCGACAACAAGACCTCCCACAAGCCCCTATACCTGAAGCACGTGTGCCAGCCGGGCCGCAACACCATCCAGATCACCGTCACGGCCTGCTGCTGCGTGAGTGTGTGGGCGGGGCCGGCCATGGGCCTCGCTGCTGCAGGAGATTCCTGTTCCGTCTGGCCTCCGACCCTTTGAGAAGAGGGACCCAGTTAAACCCACCCTCGCTGCCTCCCTGTTCGGTGTGGTCCTTAGATTGATGCCCACGTTATCACGTAGGAGAAACCAAGCTGAGCCGCGTCTCTCTGGGAGGAAGCTCATGGACACCTGAGTCCCTAGCTGGCCCTGGTCCTTGTCGGGTCACCTGGATTCCAGTCGGCACTGGGACCCAGACAGCTGCACTCTGACAGGCAGCCCGAGGCAGTGCCAAGGGCTTGGGGTCTGGATGTAACCTGGGACCCATCGTGCACAGTGTAGACAGCAGGGGGCAGGCTCGAGGCCTTGGAGTGATTGTGTGGGACAGGCCTGTGCAGGGTCTCCTGGGTTCCCCGGGGGCCTGCACCCCGCTGACCTGCACGTCCTTTGCAGTCCCACCTGTTCGTGCTGCAGCTGGTGCACCGGCCGGCCGTCCGCTCTGTGCTGCAGGGCCTCCTGAAGAAGCGTCTGCTGCCGGCCGAGCACTGCGTCACCAAGAGTGAGTGGCCACCACTCCCGAGGGCCATTACCCATGTTGGACGATGCTATCTCCCCTGGGATGGGGGCAACAGTCAGCTCCAGGTGGCCCCTTGGAGCTGTTGCGTCCCGGTGGGTGGCCCTGAACTTAAGTCCTTTCCCTGTCGACGCTAGTAAAGCGGAACTTCAGCAGCGGCACCATCCCCGGGCCCAACGGAGAGGATGGGGTGGAACAGACGGCCATCAAGGTGTCCCTCAAGTGCCCCGTCACCTTCCGCAGGATCCAGCTCCCTGCCCGTGGCCATGACTGTCGCCACATACAGGTGGGTGGTCACCGCAGGCTTTGCCAGGATGGCCACCGTCTACCTATCTTTAGCAGCTGAGAGTCTGAGCACCGTGGCTGGCAAATGACTTGTGGCTGGCTCCTCTGCTGTCCCCTCTGCTGTCCCCTCAGAGGGGCTTCTATTTCTTCTAAGCATAGCAGCCACTGCACTCAGAAGGCTCCGGGTTTGACGGGCATTGAGGACATGGGTGCGGTGTCCCTCCTGCGCCCCCAAGAGCATCACATAGGTTCTATCTCTGGACAAGTGCACACCAGCCGCCCATGTGACCACCTGAGCAGCGTGTACATGCCCCGTGCCCTGCCCCTTCTGTCAACACCACATCTGGCGCTGGCTCCCTGTTGGCACAGCTGCCCAGTCTTGCCCATGGCGTTCCAGTCCCAGTGAGGGCTGCGTAGCTGTCCTGTCCTGGTTCATTGGGGCAACGCCTTAGCAAGAGCCGGGTGCCCCTGGCTTCTCAGATACACAAGGAAAGGAGCTCATGTCTTGAAGCACGGCTGGGTGGCAGGGTGTGGCCAGGTCGCCCCAGGCCAGTGTGAGAAATGGTGTCCCCTCCACAGTGCTTCGACCTGGAGTCCTACCTGCAGCTCAACTGTGAGCGGGGGACCTGGAGGTGCCCCGTGTGCAAGTGAGTGTCTTAAGGACGGTCCCCACGTGGGTGCTGGCGGTAGCGGCACAGCCTGGGGGGTGGGGGGCACAGCACACACTAGGACGGTGCAGCTCAGTCCTCACGCAGTCTCCACGCACACTCCCCTCACACCAGTGACCTCACACTGGACTGCCTCGTGCGTGCAATGACGGCTGGGAAGGGGCAGGCCTGTGCCCAGGGTGAGGCTGGGTCACGCCCTTGTTTTCCACAGCAAGACGGCGCTGCTGGAGGGCCTGGAGGTGGACCAGTATATGCTGGGCATCCTAGTCTACATCCAGAAGTAAGCCTTCCCTCCCACCTGCCAGCGTCTGTGTTCCGCCGCGGGCGGCCCGGGATGGTGGGGAGGCGCCCCGGCCGACCACTGTGGGGCGGCTCGGTGCCAGGCCGCCAACAGAATGCGCCTCCCGCCCAGCCGGCATCCCTCCGGCACATGGCACGTGCATCTGAGTGCAAGGTCTGCCTAGAAATTGCCCCGGGGCCAAGAGGCGGCACGACGGGTGGTGACAGCCCTCTGTCCCTGCCGCAGCTCTGACTGCGAGGAGATCACCATCGACCCCACGTGCAGCTGGAAGCCGGTGCCGGTGAAGCCGGACGTGCACGTCAAGGAGGAGGCGGACGGGCCGGCGCTGAAGCGCTGCCGCAGCGTGAGCCCCGCCCACGCGCTCGTGCCCAGCGTGATGGACATGATCGCCGCGCTGGGGCCGGGCCCCGCCCCCTTCGCCCCCTTGCAGTCCGCCTCCGCCCCGGCCCCCGGCGACTACCCCGGCCAGGGTGAGTGCAGCACCCCTGAACTGGCCGCGTCGGACCCCGCGTGGGTATAGGGTCCTCCTGCCCCCTCATGGCCTGTGCACAATGTCAGCTGGCCAGTCCCCCAGCAGCAACGAGAAAAAGCGTTTTCCGAATAGTGACTAACGTGAAGTCCAGTGTCCCTGTGGGTGAGCGCGCCGGTCCCGCCCTTGCCGCGGCCGGCCTGCCCTCTGTGGGGCCCCACCCAGGACCTGGCTCTCCTCTCTCAGGTTCCAGCTTCCTGGGACCCAGGACCTACCCTGACTCCTTCCCGCCCACCACAGCCAGCACCCCATCCCTTCCCGAGTTCACCCCGGGGCCACCCCCCATCTCCTACCAGTCCGACATTCCCAGCAGCCTCCTGACGCCAGAGAAGTCCGCTCCCTGCCTCCCAGGCCAGGTCAGTGCCGGACATAAGGGCGGAGGGGAGATTCCCCCTCGCAGCCCCTGGGCCGTCTCACCAGCCACATCTCTCCTTCCTCAGATGGCGCCAGCGGGTCACCTGGACCTAGCCCACAACCCAGGGCCGCCGGGGCTCCACACACCCAACCTTGGAGGCCCCCCAGGGCCCCAGCTGCACCATCCGAACCCTCCCCCAGCATCCCGGCAGCCCCTGGGTCCAGTGAGCTCAGGTCCGGTTGGCGAGCTGGCCTTCAACGCAGCCACAGGCGTGATGGGCCCCCCCTTGTCTGGGGCAGGGGAGGCCCCAGAACCGGCCCTGGATGTGAGTACCAAGCTGCCTGCTACGGATCCTGGGCGGGTGGGGGTTGCTTTTTCTGCCCTTCCTGGGTCCACACGTTTCATAAAAGGGAGAACACTGACATTCTGACTTCCAGACCCAAGGAAAGCTCTGGGGACCTGGGCGCCATGGTGGCATGTGCAGAGTCCCCAAGAAGAGTGGGCTCACAGCTGATGATACCAGCCTTAGGGTCTGATTTCACCTGTCCAACTCAGGCATAAAAGACGGGTGACAGCCCTTGACCATAATAAACGAAACTCAACTCAAGTTCAACATGAACTTTTCTGCCTAAAGCAGAAAATCATAGGAACTGGGGTCCCACCTCCTACATTGCCCTGTTGACACACTGGGGTCCCCTCACAGTCTTGTGCTTCCCCTGCGCTAGGACCCCACTGGAGATGGGTACTTCGTGTCCCTGTTGACCTTGGGCAACTTGTCATGAGTGATTCCTGGTCCCAGAGTTGCCTCTGCAGGGAGAACCCCTCCCTGCAGACTGAGAGCCTCAGGTGTCAGACCTGTGGGAGGAAGGGGATGCCCTACATTCCAGCTCACCCCAGACCTGGCTGGGATGTGGGGGCAGGGTGGCCACGCAGGGGCGAGGCAGGTCCAAGGCCAGTTTGTTTCGTCCTCAGCTGCTCCCAGAACTGACCAACCCTGATGAGCTGCTGTCCTACCTGGGCCCGCCTGACCTCCCCGCGAACAGCAACGATGACCTGCTGTCTCTCTTCGAGAACAACTGATCCTGCCCAGCCCCACTGCACACCTGGAGCCGCTTGCCCTACCCCTGCTGGGAGGGGACCCGGGCAGTGGCCCTGCCCTCACCCAGCTGGCGGCTGCAAGGGATTTTCAGGAGACCACGTCCAGCCCAGCCCAGCCCATCCCCAGCGCCGGCCCCGCCCCTCATCCACACCCCGCCCCCTCTGGGCCGGGCCACGCCCCCATAACTGCCATTGACCTTGCAGGCCCCCCACCCTCACCCTCACCCAAATCCTGCCCCTCGGAGCCCGGCCCGCCTTGCGGGCCCCCAGAACCTCCGTGTGTCCGGCGATGACCCCAAAACCCGTGCGGCCTCCCTGGGTCCCCCTTCCCCCCGGCTGCGGGCAGAGCCTGAGGTGCAGCACACTGCTTGGAGCGGATGCCGTGGGCGGTGGTCCTGCGGGCGCTCCCCAGCCTGGGTGTCCTTGTAAACGTGCAGTCAGCCCCGCCGCGTTTTTAAAGCCAACTCCCGTGTTCCCTCTCCCCCACCCACCCCTGTGCCGCGCCGGTGGGGCGCCGCCCCGCCTGCCCCCTCCATTAAAGGATTCCCCACGGTGGCCGCCGGTCCTCCTTGAGCGCCGCTCTGCCCCCGGGCCAGCCCCGGCCTCGGTACTTTGCCGCGTCCCTGGAATTTTCCAAATTGGCTTCGGTTGGAGAGCTGTTTTGTGAAGTGTTGCTACGCCGGGAGACACCTCTGCCACCACGTGTCGCGTGGGCGTGCCGGGCCTGCGGAGGGACCCGGAGGAAAGCGGGTGCAGGGCCCTCCGCCCGTGCTGGCTGCCCCCCACCTTCTCCAGCGTTGTGGCAGCGGGGGGGGGGGCAGAGAGGAGTGCCCGATCCGGGCATCTCTGGGTTGCCCTTGGCATTTTGGGATCCCAGCTCCACACCCCTGCGCTGCATGGGCGGGGCACCTGAGGTCCAGGCGGGTTTGCCCTGAAGCCCAGCGCAGAGGCGCGCAGGGCTGCGGTGCGGTGGGACAGGCCCAGCACCCCCACCCCGGCCTCCTTTCTGCCGGGTCGGGGTCCCACGTGTGGCCTCACTGCATGGTCGCGTCCCAGCCTGTTGCTTTGGAGGTGCTTCTGGGGGGAATGGAGAGATCGGGAGATGAGCACAAGGCTGCAAGCTACTCAGCCGAGGGGCAAAAAGGACAGAGGACTGAGCGGTGGCAGCACGCAGGGGGACAGGGACCACGGCCCTGACGTCCCCGTGGACACCGAGCAACCGGGACAGAGGAAGGGACTGGAAGCTCTGCAGGAGACGTCCGTTCTGAAGCTAGACACCAGACACCAGCTGTGCAGGAGGCTCGCCGGGTTCCTGCTGTGCTTCCCCTTGGGATGGACAGGGTGTCGAGGAGAGCGAAGCTGTTGGTGGCATTCGGATCCCTAGGGGAGTGGTGGGTTGGAGCGGTTAGTGTGGGTCACGTCCTACTCATATGTACCACATACTACACAATTAAAAACCAAAATGCCAGCTACATTTAGACTGCACAGTCCCAGAGCGGAGGGGACATACTCCAGGATAGGTCACCGGTGAGGCCACAAAACACATCCCAATAAGCTGAAAAGACTGAAATCATGAGAAACACAGTAGAGTGAAGCTAGATGTCAGTAATAGAAGGGCAAGGAAAATTCATACATGTGTGGAAATTAACACTCCAACAGCCAGAGAGGGTCTGAAGAAATCACAAGACACTTTAAGACGAATGAAAACAAAACAACATACATAACCTACGAGATGCATGAAAATGCAAGGGGCATTTATAGCTGTAACTAAATACAGGGTGGGGGGACCTCAAACCAATTAACACCGCCCCCTGGAAGAACTAGAAAAAGAAGCAGTGCAGGAGGGAAGATGAAGATGGAGGCAGAGGCTGAGGTGAGAAGTAAGCACACATTCCTGTGAGAAGCAGCAAGGAACAAACCTTTAGTTAGATTGACTAAGAAGACAAATGACTAAACTCTGAAATAAAGGGGCAATTACTACCGACCTTACAGAAATAAGGATAAGAGAACAACTTTGTGCCAATAAATCAGATCACCTAGATCAGGGGTCGGCAAACTTGAGACGGAAGAGCCACCAGGGGTCAGCAAACTGCGGCTCACGAGCCACATGCGGCTCTTTGGGTACGTACATGTGGCTCTGAAGTAAAATTGAAAATGAAAATAAAACTCATAGTTTCATTTATAATATTAATTTAAATTTTCTTTATTTGTAAAAATATATTTATGGCTCTCGAATAATTTTTAAATTATTCGATTTACAGGATTGGCTCTTCCAGGGGTTGGCAAACTTTTGAGACAGAACGTACCCAAAAAGCCGCATGTGGCATGCAAGCCACAGTATGCTGACCCCTGACCTAGATGAACAAATTTCTAGACATACAAATCACCCAACCTGACCCAAGAAGAAATAGCAAATGAACCTAATGAGTAAGGAAATTAAATCAGTGGCCAGGCCTCACCACAGAAAAGTACAGGCCTAATGGCTCAGGTGAACACTAGCAAGCACTGCAAGAATTACAGCAATGCTTCTCGTGCTTCTGGCAGCTCCTGGCCCCCACGGCCCCATTCCCAACCTGCTCCTGCTCTGGGCTCCCACCTCTGTCTCTCAGCTCTCCCCACTGCAGCCCTCTCCTCACCACCCGTCCACGCTTGGGTGGCCACGGAGACAGTCCATCCTGCCTGCCACAGGCACGAGGTGCCTGTGACCCAGGTGGTCAGTGAGAGGAGGTGGTCAGGGCAGTCATTGGAGAGAAAAGTGTCGGGACAGGGCCAAGGACGGGCTTGACTGGCCCAGCACTATGGATGCCTTTTGGTTTTTCTGTTTTCAATTTGCCTCTT
This sequence comes from Hipposideros armiger, assembly GCF_001890085.2. Taxonomy (NCBI): domain Eukaryota; kingdom Metazoa; phylum Chordata; class Mammalia; order Chiroptera; family Hipposideridae; genus Hipposideros; species Hipposideros armiger. The sequence continues at coordinate 422,561 of NW_017732035.1, forward strand.
ACGTTGGGAATTCTTGGCCACTTGCCTGACCCATGTATTTTTTTAAGTCAGCGTGCAGTGAAATGCACAGAGGTTGAGTTCAATGACTTCTGTGAGGTCATCCACCTGGGATCCGCCGTCAGGACACATTTCCATCACTCCTCTCCCTGCAGCCACCACTGTCCTGGCTAATTTCCCCTGTCTTTGGAACTGTCCTTGAACCTGACATAGTAGAATCATAGGTCTGCACCCCTTTCCTAACTGACCCTACTTAAAGCTCATGTTTTTATTTTCATTCAATTGTAAGTTGTCCGCGTTTACGTTCTCAGTTATGACCCTGGGGGTGGGCAGGGGTTAGCTGACAACCTTCCCCAGCCTCCAACCCCCGACTGTTCTGGCTGGGGGGCTCTGCTCTACCCCTTTGCATTGCATGCTGCATCAGCCACGACTCAGGCTGCAGGTGACAACAGTCCACTCGGAACTAGCTTGGGAAGGAAGGGCCACCAGGTCCTTGGGGACAGCTGGACTCAGCAGGTACACTTTCACCATGACACTTCCGCTGCTGCAGAGCTTCATCTTCCAGACCAGCTTCTGTAGGACGGAGACCTGAGCGCCCTCGTTCTCACTGACCCACTGCGGAAAGGCACTGACCATCCACCTGCCTTCTGAGCCCACCCCTGGGATGTAACTTGAAGTCACATGGGACCCACCCGCAGAAAGGTCTGCGCTGGGGGAACGCCCAGTGTTGCCATCGTGAAACTCTTTGTGACTTTTGAATAAGTCTTTGAGTTTTCATTTTGCCCTGGACTGTAGCCGGTCCTGGCAGAATGAGACAAGGGGCCTAGGAGAGACCAGCCACTGGGTGCTGAGAGCTGAGCCAAGACTTCAGATGTGGCAGAGAGCAGGAGAGGTGGCAGAGGGCTGGGGAAGTGGCAGAGGGATGGGAGGTGGCACAGGGCTGGGAGGTGGTCTTCGGGTTTGCAAACCCAAACACAGCTAGGCAGTACCCAGAGTGTTCCGAAGAAGGAAGAAAAGCTACGCGTTCTTAGAGTAAAAAGTAAACTCTTGAGAAGACTCAGTCCTGCATTCGTAGCCTCTGGACTGGGCTGCGATGGCGATCCTCTGGCTGTCGGGTGGTCTGGATACGTGCACGTTCTGTCTGTCCTCAGGCCCTAGGGGCCATCCGGGTCACCTGGAGGTCTGAGGCACAGCTGGGCACTGTGCAGGACTGGCAGCTCACAGGTTTCAGTCCCTAGGCGAGTTGGAGCAGAAGCAGGACCGTTTCCTCGGGCCCCGCCTACTTGATTTTATAATAGGAACTAACGGCTTGACTGTTAGTGACTCATGCTATCCCTTCACTCTACTCCTCACTACCTGTCACTGCTGTTCTTGACACTTACATTGACCCAAGTCCGCTGGGGGCCCTGGTGCCGAGCTGCGCCCTTCGGAACAGCCCACTCAGGTTTGAACTCTGCTTTCTGGCACAAGTCACCCAGGCTGACCTTGCTTTTCCCTGCCTCAGACCTTGGGTCCGGCATTTTCCCAGGGATCCTGGTTTCCTTTCACAGGGAAGCCACACACTTATTTATAAAGTTTAAAAAAAAAACCTCAGGAGAGGGACTGCTCAGCACTAACAGACCTCAGCAGGTCACAGGACTTCCAGACCAGGACCTGCTCCCAAAAGCACATCAAGGAGACAGCAGCCAAACTAGATGGGCATGACACAAGTCTGAGTGGAAATATGAGGCAATAAGGTTGTACACAGGTGATTTATACTTTAAGAAGAAATAAGGGGAAGAATGGAGAAGGACAGGCCCTGGAAAGGGCCTCCACTTATAGCAGAGCTGGGCTGGAGGGTTACGCTGCCAGGCTCCTGGCAGTTCTGCTGGCACGCTGCTGTGTCAGCAGAGAGAAAAGCCAGCGGTGTGACTTCGGGTCCCATCCATACGTGCTGCGTGCAGCGTCTGGCTCGGGGGAAGTCTGTCCCAGCCGCCCTCCCTCTGGGAGTTCAGTGCACAGGCTGAAGCCCCCACATGTGTCAGCCCCTCTGGGACATCCAGGGAAGCCCTCCAAATACAGCCTCTGCGTCATAGGGTCTTGTCAAATTTGCAGAAGGAAGCGTTTACCACATCAGCTAACATCACTTTCTCTTTCCATTCTGACTTGCCCCATTGTCTCATACTGAGCAGGCTGGGGTGCCACATATTTATGGGATCCAGCCGAGGGGAAACTGAGTGAGGGGTCCATTTGGTTTGGGCGCTGTGCACCTTGTGCATTCTCAGTCCCTTGTATGTGCCATGCTGGTACAGGGCTGGCATCCAGGGGCACTCCCTGCCCAAAGGCCGAGTCCTGATAAAAACGTGCCCTAGAGCCTGTGCCACAAGTTTCCACTGTGGGGACAAACGCATGGCACTGGGGACCGGTCTTTGGGACATTCTTCCATTCATCAGAAGTGCAGGATTGTCCGTAGAGGACTCCGTTCTCATTTCTATCTTGTTAGAAACAGCACATACAATCATGAATGCAACACGTACATATTTAATGAGAATCTTTTTTTTTAAAGATTTTATTGGGGAATTGGGGGGAGGGGAACAGCGTTGGGGAATCGGGGAAGGGGAACAGGCAGGTAGACAAATTGCTGTTTTTGTTCTTCAGTCTAGTTGTGGATGACGTCGCTTCACTGGCCCATGTTGGTATGATCATTGCGCTCTTCCCGGGTGAGGCAATTGGTCGCTGGTCATTGGTTGGCCGCCCACAGCGGCTCCCGGCAGCTCACACCGGCTGCCTGCTGGCCACTCACGTAGTTCACAGCGGCCCACTGCAGCCTCGCTGCAGCCTATGCCATCACCTGTTCACCATCGTACCTGTAGAGGGCGCAGCATCACTGGCCCTCAATGTGAGATCTGAACTGCAGCCCTGCTGCTCAGTGCTGGCATCCCAAGCGAGCTCTTAACCAACGTGCTACTCGACCAGCCCAATGAGAATCTTGTGAAACGGAATTCGTCAGCATTCTTCTGTTCTTAGGACACAACAGGGTGATCTGTGTGAAGTGGATATTAAACATCCCAATTATGAATATTGAAAAAAAATTTTCCATCAGCCATGCTAAAAGAAAGACACAATTTTCTTTCTATTCTCTCCATGGAAAGTGATATTATACAATTTTAATCAGCTGAAGAAGCAATCAGAGTATTCACCCCCAAACTGTAGAAAATTGATACTGTAGGTTGAAAAAGAGCCTAGCGGAAATTCAAGACTTGAAAATGATGCAGCTGAAAGTCAGACCAAGGGACATGTTTGACAGCAGGGCTCTCTGTCTTCATGTAAAATATGTTTGCATCTAAGAACATGACCTCAAAATATACAGAACAGAAGTGGGCGGATCTAAGAAGAGAAATAAACAACCTGACAGTTAGGGCCTGTTCCCTGTGTCTGGGGCTCCCAGGGATTCACGCTGTGTCACCAAAGGCAGCAGCAGGGCTGGCACCGGTGCACGACTCCCGATGCAGCCTCGCAGGCCCCCGCACTCACAGGGCCCGACCTTGGCCGAATGCTCAGCTGTCTGTGCCTTGAAATCCTTGACAGTGTTTGAACAAGGGGCCCCACATTTTCTTTTGCTCTGGGCCCTGCGCCTGACGCCGCTGTCCCTGAATCACCTTAGTGTCCCCTTCCTTGCTGTCCAGCAGCCTCAGGGGAGGAGGCCATGATGGTTACCACAGGGAAAATTTTGCCAAAATCCTGCCAGGGGCTTAGAGAACTGTGCTTTGTGGGGCATGCCGCCCTTCCCTCGGGGGGAGGACCCACACCCACCACACAGCTGAGTGTGTGAGCAGACGTGAGATCTAACCAATGGAACCCACCTGGACACTCTTAAAAAAACCAGGACGCATCAACAGAGTGAAAAGCAACCCCCAGAATAGGAGAACACATTTGCAAATCTCATATTCGATAAAGGACTAGCATCCAGAATATGTAAAGATTTCCTGAAACTCAACAAGAAAAAACTACTTTTAACAACCCAATCTTAAAAATGGGTAAAAGACTTGAACAGACGCTTCTCCAAAGATTTACAAATGGGCAACAAGCCATGAAAAGGTGCTCAGCATCACGAATCATCTGGGAAATGCTAGTGCAAACCCCAGTGAGAGACCACCGCAACCCATGAGAACAAACAGCAGGTGAAGGTGACGTGCACAAAGGGTGGGAACGTAAGATGTGCAGCCGCTGTGGGACAGCATGGCGGCTCCTCAAAAAGCTGACACGGTATTCCTGTTTCCCCCAGCGCTTCCTCTTCTGGGTACAAATGCGAAAGGATTGAAAGCAGGGCCTCGAACAGCTATTTGCACACCCGTGTGCACAGCAGCCAAGAGGTGGGCGCAGCTCGTGTCCACGGACAAAAGAAACATGAACTGTGGTGCATACACACAGTGGAATATTATTTAGCCACAAAAAGGAATAAAATTCTGATACATGCTGTGATGTGGATGGGCCCTGAGGACATTGTGCTGAGTGAAATAAGCCGTGTGAGTCCACTTACAGGCACACCTCACTTTGTTGGGCTTCACTTTATTGTGTTTTTTACAAATTGAAGGTTTTGGCAATCCTGCGTCCAGCATGTCTATAGGCGTCATTTTTCCAACAGCATGTGCCCGCTTTGTATCTCTGTGTCGCATGTTGGTAATTCTCACAGTATTTCCAACTTCTTCATTATTACATTTGTCATGGTGATCTGTGATCAGTGATCTCTGATGTTACTATGGCAATTGTTTGGGGAGGGGCGTGCCACAAACCACACCATATATGACAGTGAATATAATAGATAGATGTTGTGTGTATTCTGACTGCTCCACTGACTGGCCTTACGTCTCTGTCCCTCTCCTCGGACCTCCCCAGTCCTTGAGACACAAGGATGCTGAAATCAGGCCAATTCATAACCTGACAACAGCCTCTAGGTGTTCAAGTGGATGGAAGAGTCGTAGGTCTCTCACTTTACATCAAAACCTAGAAACAATGAAGCTGAGTAAGGAAGGATGCCGAAAGCCTAGATAGGCTGGAATCGAGGCCTCTTGAGCCAAACAGTTGCTGGGAAACCAGAGGAACTGCATGACTCACTTTATCATGGTGGTCTGGAACCAAACCCGCAGTGCCCAGAGGTGTCCCTGTGTGAGGTCCCCAGAGGGGTCAGTCACAAAGACAGAAAGTGGGCATGCCAGGGCTGGGGGAGGTTGCTATTATTTAATGGGGACAGAGCTTCAGCCTTGGAAGGAGAGAGTGCTGCAGGTGGTCAGCGGTGACGGCTGCTCACCAGTGTGAGTGAAGGTGCCTATGACACTGAACTGGGTACGTCGTGGTTACAGTGGGAAACTTTGTTATGTATATGCTACCACAATTTTTAAAACTTTCAGGGAGAGGCGTGGTGGTGACACGTACAGGACCCAGAGGCAGGTAGAAGGGGCGCCAGCCCTGCGCAGCTGTGTGACCCCGAGGAAGTGACTTAACCTCGCTGAGCTCTCCTCCTGTGGAAAGGGATCAGCATCTACTTCCAAGCACTGCTGTGAAGGTTAAATAATGACCTTGACAATGGCATCCAGCACTTTCTAGAATTCTGAGTTAGCTTAGGCCCCATCCCTTTTTGGGGTGCGGTGCCTCTCCCCGCGTTAGGGAAATTCCACACCTTATGGACAGAGGCAAAGCGGGAGGCCCCCATCCCGCCTTCAAACCCCACGTTCCCGGAGGCCGAGGACGAGGCTGGGGCTGCAGCGGGGCGTGGAAAGCCGGTGCCTTCCAGCCCGACCGTCCCTTTCGGGATGGGTTCGCTCGCAGCTGGCGCTGCGGATGCTGCGTCCCCGCCCGAGCGTCGCGGGCCTGGCTCCTCACCAGCCGGACCGGCGCGTGGACCAAACGCTCACCCTCCCGGATCCCTGCGCCCAGCGCTCCGGGGAAGCTCTGCGAGCCCGCGACCGTGCCGGCGTCACCCTGCGCCTTCTGCCCTTCTAGCTCTGCTGCTCGCCCCCTCCCCTAGTCTTTCCGAAGCCAGAGGAACTTGAACGTGAACTTGGGGGAAGCGAGGGGAGGGCAGGTGGCGGCACCATCAGGAACCACCGCGGTGAGACCCGCCTGAGGACGGAAAGATCAAAGGCACCGGGTCCCTGTTGCGGCGATTTGGGCTCCACGGCTTTTTATGTGTCGTGTTAGAGCTACGTAGTTCTTTAGCTTACACGTCATATTAGTTTCTCTAGGAGGGTAGCTGACTCGAATTCTTTTAATACATCTTCAAACGTTTAAACTGCATTTATAAATATAATAATTTGGTTTCCCTTTAAAGTACTTAATTGTCCAAATTAAAAAGAAAACTTTAAATTATAAAATAATTCATTAAATAATTATTAAATAATTCTGATAAACTCTTAAACATGTCGAACCTAAAGCTCTCTTAAATGCTAAAATGCAATACATAAACTCCATAATATTTCAATGTGGAACCACAAGTCTAAGTCAAATTTTAACTCCACAACTGTAAGAGTAGTTAGTGGGCAGACAGGGGAGTTACTAAGAGAGTGCAGGTTCTTCGGGGTGAGGGAAGTGTTCCAAATCAGACTATGGTGATATTTGCACAGTTCTGAGTTTACTAAAAACCACTGAACATAAAATTAAAACAAGTGAATTTCATGATATGGAAACGATATCTCAATAAAGCTGTGAAAAAAGAAAATGCATACAGAAGTCACAGAGAGAAAAAGGCTGCTGTGTAGTTAACGTAACACGTCCACGATGCCAGGCTCAGCTCTGCGGGCCTGTACAGGTGGGTGTTGTTCTCTTCCCTGCCACAGGGACCTCACCTGGAACCCACCCGCTTGTCTGGCTTCCGAGCCCCGCTGGGCCCTGGATGTGCAGTGTATAAACCAACTCCCTCTGAGCCACTGCTGGGAAGGTTCTTCTATGTGCTGTTCAGCACTCTGAGCCCTGTGCTGGGTGACTGCAGCTTAGAGCCCTAACAATATCACCAACCGGGTCAAATGCCAGCGGTCATAAGTCAGCGGTCCCTGGGGGCTTTGGGGATGAGGGCAGAAGTCTGACTGCACACTTGGAGGAGAAAGGAAGTGGTATGGACAGGCAGTGTAGACTGTTCTCGAAAGTGAGTTAAGAATGGAGAGAAGGGGGGGCCGGCCGAGTGTCGCGATGGTTAAGAGCTGGCTTGGGACGCCAGAGGGCCCCAGTTCGGATCTCACATATGAGGGCCAGTGACACTGCCCTCTACAGCTAAGATGCAGAACAACAGCTCAACCTGGAGCTGGGCTGCCTGAGTCGCTGGAGACGGCGTAGGCTGCAGCTCCTGCGGCAGTGGGTTGTCATGGGCTACCGTGTGTAGCCAGCAGCCAGCAGTGAGCGGCCGTCCAGAAAGCCGGTGACTGATGTGCCTCACCCGGGAAGAGCGCAATGATGGTGCCAACTTGGGCCAGTGAAGCAACGTCCTCCACAACTAGACTGAAGAACAAAACGACAGCAACTTGTCTGTTCCCCTCCCCCCAATTCCCCAGCACTGTTCCCTTCCCCCTAATACCCCAATAAAAATCTTTAAGAAAAAAAAGAATGGAGAGAAGGGTGGCAATGGAGCATGCTTCAGGGGCTGGTGCCTGGAAAGTTCCCAGAGGCCTGAGGAGCAGAAGGGAGAGGTGCTGAAATCTGGCACAGGAGCAGCAACAGCGGGGCCAGGCCACTTGCTGGAGGCTTCAGAGGCAGGAAGTGAGGTGCAGACATAGATGGGAGGACGTGTTCCTGGGCCAACGACGGTCCAGAGGCTAGCTGACTACTGACCAGCGAGCCACACAGTCTGGGCAGTGTGTGCAAATTACACCCACCCCTGGAGAGACACTTTCAGGGCCAGGTTTTGCTTGGCCCTTTTCATCACCCACTTGGGGTGTTACCTCATTTGAGTATGCATTCACCCACTTTTACTGGGTTTTGATGCTCATGACTCTGGGAGAGCTAAGGCATGGTTTCCACCAGGACGACAGGGGTGAGCTTTGCTGGTGGAGAAGTGGGGCGTGGAGGGGGGGTGGGGGGCGAGGGGGCACTGCACAGGCAAAGAATGAGTCCTGAAAACACAGGGCGGGGTGCGGTGAAGAGAAACTGAGTGTGGCCAAAGTGTCTGCCCATGAGACTGGGGAGCAAGCCAGGTGGGGCGACGGAAGGGACTGCCTATGTTGTGGGGCCCAGCAGCCCTCGGAGGAGGCTGTAGAGCATGGGCGTTACAAAGTCACATAGTTTTGAGAATGATCATTCTGGAAATACCAGGAAAACCCTGGGGCCCAGGAACCAGTTAGGAGGCTGCTGCCTGCGAAACACCAAGCATGAGCTGCAGTAGAAGGGACGCAGATAGGCGGTCTGGGGAGGGAGGGGACGCCCCGAACGGCAGGGGAAGGAGGGGAGATAATGCTGCTACAGTGTAGCTCCCCCCTGGCAAACACACCCCAGCACTTAGATTTTCCTGCGTGTACACACTACATCCTGTGGGGATGAGTGAGAAGACCTAGGACTTCCTGGGACAACGTGGGTGATGAAGAGCAAGGCAGGACATAAAGTAGGAGTGAGGGAAGTCCTAAAGCATGACGTCATTAGGTATGCCCGCCTTCATTCATATCTTAGGGGGGTCCTCACTGCTCTCAGGTTGCCGGGCGGGTGAGAAGAGGGGGCGAAGTTTAGCTCTGAAGGCCTCAGCGCATTTTTTTCAGCAGCAGATGAGGGCAAACATTTTCCTCAAGGTCACAAAGCACCAGGTGATGTGGAGTGAGGGGAGAAAAAAAACAACAGCGTCCAGTTCCGGCACTCCTCAGCGGGTTGCTCTGAGCAAGCCATTCGACACCCAGGACCCTCACCTTCCACATCAGTAAGCGGGAGTGGGGTGGCTGTGAGAACACAACCACACTCCAAATGCCACCATGAGTGACCATGGCGATTTGCCAGACACGGGACTCCATCTATCGCAGGAAGGCTTATCTGCTTCTCACACCTGACTCTGGTCTCGCAGGTCAAGAGACTGAGTCTGAGATACTCCGTAGCATTCTGAATACGGCAAGTAGCAAAGGGTACTTTTTCCCGTTTAAGGTGTTCTGAACAAAACACGAGGGTCACATCCGTGCATGTAATATTAGTGACCAAAGTATTATTAGTGTCCTTGCCTGGGGGACTTTAGATTGTCACTTTGTCTTTCACCCATAAGTCAGAGCATAACTCTCCCGCTGAAGGTGTGTGGGTGTGTGCTGGG
>NW_017732035.1:432595-440308 GCF_001890085.2 Hipposideros armiger
CCGCCCGGACCTCCCTCCGCTCAGCCATGGTCAACCCCACCGTGTTCTTCGACATCGCCGTCGACGGCGAGCCCTTGGGCCGCGTCTCCTTCGAGGTCAGGCGGGCGGGTGGCGGCGCGCCGGAGGGCCTGGGCGGGCGTGCTCGGGCAGGCGGGGGGCGGCGGAAGGAGGGCGGTGGCCGAGGGGCTCGGGCGGGCGCCCCGCCTGAGGAGCGCGGCGGCGCGGCGCCATTTCCTGACGAGGGGCCATTTTGGGAGGTCGGGGGCGGCGGGCAGACAAAGGCTGGCGGGGGAGGGGCGGCCGCGCCCTTCCGGCCGCGCACGTGTTCGGACCGCGAGCCGTTGGCCGCCGCGCGGACCGCGGGCCCTGCGGGTTGGCAACGCCCCGAACGGACGGCGGGCGCCGCCCTGCGCGCTCTGAAGCCTCGCGTCGCTTCTGGCGGCGGCCGCACCTGAGGGCCGCCTTTCCCGCGGCGGCCGACGGGGAGAGCAGGGCTTCCCCGGGGACCGCCGGCCGGTGGAGGGCTCGCGCGACGGCCCGCCGGGAGTCCACGTCCCCGCGTGAGGCAGTCCGGTCGCGTAGACGAGGGCCCGGGCGCCCCTCCCCGCCTGCACCCCGAGCGGAAGCGTGCTGGCGCGGCGGCCCGCCTCCCGCCGTGGTGACGACGCCCGTGGGCGGCGCCCCCGTGCAGTTGGGGCGAGGTCGGACTGGCAGCCGGCGGCCTCTGCAGCGCAGGCAGCTCTCCTCGGCCGGCGCGAGGCTGTGGGGAGCGCTGCCGCCCGTGGCGGGGCCGCGCGGGTGCTCGCGGGACGGCAGGTGCGGCCCAGCGTGGCGGGGTTGGGGGGGCCGAGCGCTCCGACCCAAAGCCCGGCTGGGAGGGCTCGGGCCTCGTCCCGGGAGGGTTTCCCCCTCGCTGCCTGCCCCGTGCGCGGCGCCGGGCCCGCGGCTGCAGAGACGCGACATCCTGACCGGTCCGCCCGCCGTTATCCGCAGCCATCTCACAGCTGTCGGGGGCCGCGCGGAAACTTGGCCTGAGCCTGACGCTTCGTGACTTGTTAATGTCGGGTGAGCCGGAGCGCTCGGTGGAAACGAGATAGGATCGCCGCTGCCGCTTGGCGAGAGCGGAGGTGGAAGTGCCAGGAAGGGCTTTAGTCAGGTCTGAGGGAGAGCGCAGGGACGCCGGCGAGGAGCGCGAGGCGGGAGGTGTCAGGCACACGGCTTAGCAGCTCGCAGCTGTCAGCCGCAGGTCTCGAGGTTCTCAAGGCGCTCACGCCGTCTCTGTGAAAGGGCGTGAAGTGATTTCTGGGCTGTTCAGACGCCTCTGGCCACAGTGTTCTGGACGTGCAGCAGAGGTTCCAAGCAGACGCACTGGAAACCAATCTTTATATTTTTTACCCCACTAGTAGGTCAGGGACCTGGAAACCAAGAAGGGACTGCTCATCTAATCCATTAAAGCTATGTTAACAGATTGGAGGTAGTAGCATTTTCATTACCAGCGACTAAATCTCAGCAATTGACCCCGATTGTGTAGCAGGAGTGCTTGCGACTCCTGAGTGTTTTGTTCTTCGGTTCCAGCTGCAGTTGGGGGAGGTGACGCACATTTGACAAGCCATAGATCTGTTTAGAAGTAGGCGCGATATCGCTTAAGAGCTCTAAGTCAGTTTTTAGAAGTTCACACTATTTGAGTCTTCACAGGCTCCGGATTTTTGGCATGTCTTTGGGTCTCATGTTGCTTGCCCCGGCCTCCCAGGATGTTAAGGCTGTCTGGAGCAGTTCTTTGGGATCCAAAGTAATGACTGAAGAAGCATTCTATTCGAGTGAAGATGCATTTGATTCAGAAGCCCCTAAAAACATGGGTATTTGTAGTAAAATCTGTAAGCAGGTGTTAATTCACTAATTTTTCTCTTACAGCTGTTTGCAGACAAAGTTCCAAAGACAGCAGGTTAGTTCCTTTTAAATTTAATAAAGGCAGTCCAGTTTTAATTGTTGTATACATACATGTATATACTTCTTTTTTTTCCTAGAAAACTTTCGTGCCCTGAGCACTGGGGAGAAAGGATTTGGTTATAAGGGTTCCTGCTTTCACAGAATTATTCCAGGATTTATGTGCCAGGTACGAAATTTACGGATTATCATTTGGGTTGTGGCCTTAATTTGTGATTGAGCCAGTACCATTCAGGATGTGTACATATGAGCTGTTAATTATACCATTTTGGTTCCACTTAAACCCAGTCAGTTTAAACTTGACTTTGAAGTGTGAACCTTGCAGACTTGACACATTTTCTAAATGTGTTGCCAAAGGTGACAGGTTCCTCTTTTATTACGTTCACAGGGTGGTGACTTTACACGCCATAACGGCACAGGTGGCAAGTCCATCTATGGGGAGAAGTTTGAAGATGAGAATTTCCTCCTGAAGCATACAGGTCCTGGCATCCTGTCCATGGCAAACGCTGGACCCAACACAAACGGTTCTCAGTTTTTCATCTGCACGGCGAAGACTGAGTGGTAAGGGCAGAGCCCAGCAAAGGCAGCCAGGGGACACAGCGCTTCCCCCTTTCATTGCTGTTCTGTCTGGAAGGTGGTACAAGGCACACATCCCTACACGTTCAGATGGTTTGCTATAGAAGCAAGATGGGTTGTAATGGAGAAATGGCCCTTGGCTGGCTAGCTTCATGAAGGGTGGTGCTTCATCTCCTCAGATGTGTTTGACCCTTTTAGGGGTCTGTTCTAAACTCAGTGATTCTTAACCACTCTTGGAGACTTACACCATCTGTGGTGTTGCCTTTTCTGTCAGGTGGAAGGATCAAGTAGCGTTTCTAGTGTTTCACGAGGCTGCAGGAACTAGTGTCAGAGGCTAGATAAGCCACCACTCTGCTGCTGCTCCTGGTCGGGGGCGCCCATCTTACCTAAACGCAAATGCAGCTGCTGCTTTGCCTCTGGCTTCTGCTGGTAGAGCTTGTTCTTGTGTTACAGGTTGGATGGCAAGCATGTGGTCTTCGGCAGGGTGAAAGACGGCATGAATATCATGGAAGCCATGGAGCACTTTGGGTCCAGAAATGGCAAGACGAGCAAGAAGATCACCATTGCTGACTGTGGACAACTCTGATGCATTTGACTGGTTTTATCTTAACCAGACCATTCCTTCCGTAGTCAGGAGAGCACCCCTGCCCCATCTGCTCGGAACACCCCATTATCTTTGTGCTCTCGCTGCAGTTCATTGGGTTCCATATTTTCCTTGCCCCCTCCAAGTATAGCCTGGGTTGCAGAGTTAAGTTTATGATTATGAAATAAAAGCTAAACAACAGTTGTCTGTCCTTGTTTGGGTTGGGGTGTTGGTGTAGGTGTAGGTTTCATTTTAAGCAGTAACAGGTTACTTCTAAAAGACGATACTAGCTGTCAGCTTAATTCCAGAATACTTTGTTTTTTAGCTTTCCTGACGGGATAATTAAATAACAGCTGTATCCCCAAGGAAAGCTGAGTGGAATGATAAAGGTGTGGATGGGGCAGGAAAAAACAAGGAGCTGGAACTTAAGGACTGACCAGTTTAGATCAAGAACTGAAGTTCCCACCTGGCACCTTCAGAGTTAGCCATCAAAATTACTGCTGTCACATTGAAAACCAGCTTGTGTGAACGTAGTGCACACCTTGAGGGAAGTCTGTCAGGCTGTAGGCTCAGGGGAAGGGTCCTGGGACCACTGGGCTGTTGAGCAAGTAAATGACCAGTTAAGGGTTGATAATAAAGCTTAATATGTGCAATTATTGACAACTGAGTCTTGGTGAGAAGCGGGTACCTGGTGCTGTGGTGGGTGAGGGCATCTGGCTGGGTTAGGGCCCCTCCCCATGGTCTGAGCTATGGAGACCCTTGCTCATGGTCATTCGAGGTCTTGCAGTCCCTCTAGTGTGAACCTGGCCCACCTGAGCCCTAAAATCTAATTGAGATGAGGTCCTTTCCTTTGGTGAGCTTGGTTTCCTTTAAAATCCAGTATGCAAATACAGTGCCAGGAGGGATTACTGTGTGAAGGTCTGTCAGGACAATTTAGTGGAGGTGAGCTAGAACACCCTCTGCAGTCCCCCTCCCAGCAAGCTGTCCCAGTTTGGGGGCATCACTCCCAACAATCACTTCTAGAGGTGTGAGATGATGCACTTGACCCGCTGTCCCTGAATTTCAGTCCTATATTTACTCCTGTTCTCTAGGTGATGAACCCCAGGACATTTCATCAGCCTGACCTTTGTTCCCTTAATAAACTAGTCCTAGGTTGAGCATGCACACCTGATTTATTGCTTTTATTGATCGAACAAGTGTCTAGGGGACCATGTTGGTGACTGGAAGAAAAAGAAATGGGGAGGGAGGTTCCTGCCTCAGCTTCTGGAGGTGAAGGCAGGCCAGGTGCTGGGAGTTTGCAGCGTCCTATGGTGTTAGCATGTGTCAAGTGGCCTAGTCAAAAAGTTACGAGCAGAAGGCTCAAGCAGGACCTACATGTGCAAAAAGGTCATTTCCAGTACCTTGTCTGCTCTTCATTTCTGCTGCTGAGCAGCTGTCGCTGGGCCCTCAGGCCACCCATAGAAAGTTGCCCATGGGTAAGCGGTGGCTTACCTCTTTCAGAACTTGAGTTTGCAGCATGAGTCACATCTCACACAGTGGGCACTTGGCTTCCTGGGGTTGCCAGTTAAGAATGTGGACCCCTGGGATTTGTCCAGCCTGTTCATGAATCCCAGGGCCTAGGCGATGCCTGGCCCAGAGAGGACTCAAATACACAAGTCAACTGAGTGGAACTTGAACATAGATCCTGTTCTTGTATTTCTCCAGAATTATGAACTTGACATCTTTTATATTGTGACACACACATACAGAAGCACACTGTATTGGGTATCCACTACTCTTGATTATCCCAAAGCTGATGCCTTTCAGCAATAGCTCAGTTTCTGTGGGTTTTGGGGAACTTAGGACCCCACAAAGCTCATCTGGGTGTAGGCGCAGGTCTAATACCAGCAGCCCTAAACATCAGACCTGGATTTGGGCAAATTGCAGTTTTTCTTTGGCACCTGTGTCCCTCAATGGCTGAAAGCTTTAGCAGTCAAACGCTGTTGAAACCGCAGGTAGACTTGCTGGATGCAGGTTGCCAGACCTTCACTTTGTAAAGAAGGCAGGACCTGTGAAGCACAAGAGAGCCAAGAGCCATGACCGAGGTCGGCCTGCAGGTTTCTCTCTACCCTGACATTTCTTGGACCATTTGAGTCCTGAGTTTACGGATAGGATCTCCTTTTCCCCCCCGCTTAGATGTATTTATTGATAAAGCACCTATATTATGAGGAGAATGTCTTGAAGTATGGATATCATTACTTTCAAGTTCAAATAAAGTTGAATAATCTGAGAAAAACCAAGTTCATGGATAGAGAATATTGGCAGCTGCAAGGCTGGTGATAGAAATGGGTGAAGGGGTCAAAAGGTACAAAGTCCCAGTTATAAAGTAAGTCATGGGGATGTCATGTAAGCCTGGTGACTCCAGTTAATACTGTATTACATATTTGAAAGTGCTAAGATTCCACCTTAACCTCAATCGCAAAAAAGCTGCAAAATTCACTCTCTGGAGCATTTGAGATCTGACTCTCCAAAATGTCAGTTTGGGTCAAATAGATTCTTTTTTGTTCAGCTGAGCCATCCTGCCACCTGTTGGCAGCTCAGCTTGGGCCAGGAATCGAACTAGCGACCCTGTTGCTCAGAGCTCGCACTCTTAAGCCAACTCTTCACCAACTGAGCCACTTGGCCAGCCCTCAAATAAATTCTTGTAAAAAGTCTGGGAAGGGCCAGGTGAGTGGCTCAATTGGTTAAGAGCGCAAGCTTTGAACAACAGGGTCGCCAGTTCGATTCCCACATGGGCCAGTGAGCTGCGCCTGAGTTGAGCTGCTGCTGAGCTGCCAACAGGTGGCAGGATGGCTCAGCTGGTGAGAGCACGTGCTCCTAACAACAAGTTCGCTGGTTTGACTCCTGCGCAGGATGGTGGGCTATGCCCACCTGCAACTAAGCTTGAACATGGCACCTTGAGCTGAGCGGCCGAGAACTGCTGACAGGTGGTTGGATGGCAACTGGACTTGGGCTGAGCTAGCTGCACTCTCCACAACTAAGATTGAAGGACAACTTTCAGCTTCCCCAATTCTCCAACACTGTTCTCCTTCCCCAACTCCCCAATAAAATCTTTTAAAAAGGGGGGGGGCAGGGGTATCAGCTGCAATGAACATTAGAGCACATATATCTTTTAAAAAAATAGTTATAAAAAAAAAACTCTGGGGAAAAAAAATAGTCGCTAAGGGATTTTTTAAAAAGTTCTCATCACAAGAAAAACAATTCTGTAACTGCAGGGTGATGGATGTTAACTAGACTTACTGTGATCATTTTGCAATATATACAAGCACTAAAGTATGATGCTGTGCACCTGAAACTATTGGATGTCGGAAAAGTCATAACGTATTTTTTCTGTGTTTTTCTTTGCAAAAATGCATCATGACTTTTCCAACAACCCAACAGTATGTGGTATGGCACTTACACCTTAAGGAAAAAACCAAGTGACAAATTCAACCACAGGCACCAAAGCCAGTAGTATATTTCACACTCCCACTTCAAATCCCTCTTCAGTTGTCCTAACTCCTCATAGAAACATCACTGTTCATTCTCAAGACATTATTTGTGTTGCTGCCGTGCTCTGCGGTTTTCCCAGATGCACCCCACTCTTCAGGCCTGGTCCAAGTCCCTTCTGTTTGTTAAAAGATGCTCTCCTCTGAAGGGCTACTGCACACATCTGTGCCATGCCATTAAAAACAGGTCTGGAATAATGTAACAAATTTTAGATGGTAAAGTAATTCAGCTGGATCTGTTAAACCTTTTAAAGGAAAGCTTTCTTTTAGATACCTATTACAGATGAAATGATGTGATGGGTGGGACAGGCTTTTTAATAGAAGCCAGCAAGAAGGGCACAGATGAAGCAAAATGGACCACTTGTGGGGGTGAGGCCCAGAGCATACGGCTCATTGCTCAGTTTTTTTTTTATTAGAAAACACAACACAATCCCGGGGACACAGTAGGTAGTCAAATAACTACACTACCAAAAGGAAATCGATATTTGAAGCAAGTATCTAGAAAACTCCAGCAAGAACCCTATTCTCTGTTGATTGGTACCTTCTCCCCTATTGCTACTTTGGCTTCTGAAAACTACTAAAAGTTCACACAAGGGTAATTGGGGTCCTCTCAATATAGAAACTTCAAAATATGTGCCAATATATATCAATCAGAATCTGAGATTTTCTTCCTGTCCTGCCTTATAAATAAATCAAAGGGCAAAAGTTCTTTTTAGAATTCCAGATGCAGAAGGGATGACAGGGTATCCCGGTGGGCAGTTCCCAACGGAATCCCCGATTAGGGCAATAATGACTAATGGCGGCTAAAACTCTCAGGAGGAGCCCCAACTGGAGAACTTCACAGTGAATGCAATGGGCTGTCAGCATCCAAACCCACCATCAATTCTAACATTACACGATGAAGACAGGCAGGAAATGGGAGATCCCTGATGTGACATAGCAGGAAGGACATAACTATCACCTATGAATTATTTTTTTGAAAAAACAAAATGTGGGGCCGGCCGAGTGGCGCGATGGTTAAGAACTCGCTTGGGATGCCAGAGGGCCCCGGTTCGGATCCCACATATGAGGGCCAGTGACACT
>NW_017732035.1:440698-473118 GCF_001890085.2 Hipposideros armiger
AAAAAAAAAAAAAAAAAAAAAAAAAAAAAAAAAAAGAAAAAACAAAATGTGACAAAAAGTAACCCCTCTAGAGCTGTCTAGAATTTATAGGAAATATAGGAAACAGGTAAAAAATTAAATACCATTAGGATGCATTTAGTAAAATCGAGACTTGCAGACAATTCTATAGGATAGGTAACTCAGTTTCTTCAAAAATTAAATTACATATTGCCACAGGGATATGAAAGACAGTTCAGGGAATATAATTAATAATGTTGTAAATATTTTGTAGGGTGTCAGATGGTCACATGTCTTGTTAGGGAGACCACTTCATGGACGATGTAGAGGCTTGACCACTGCACATTGAGTAATATTGTATGTCAACTATAAGTCATGGGATGTGGAGTATAGTGGGGGGAATAGAGTCAATGGAATTGTAATAGATATGTATGATGTTGGGGGGGGTTCTCACTTTGTGAGGGGTAAAAAGTATAACTATTGCACTTTGTACACCTGAAGCTAATAAAAAAAATGGAAAAACACATTGAATTACAAAAAAATAAAAAGTGAAGAGACACCTATAGATTTAAAGAAACTTAAGAATTATTAGCAAAATGTAAGATGTAAATCTTGTCTGGATCCTCGTTCAAAGAAACCAACTACAAAAAATATTAAGAGACAATCAGGGAAATCTGAATACTAGGTGGGTATTTGATATTATAAAATGTGTGAGTTGTCTTAAGACAATGGTATTGAGGTTATGGTCTAAAATTGCCCATCTTTAGAGACATATGCTGAAGCATGCAGACATGAAAATACATCATGCCTGGAACGGTTCAAACCAATTCACTGGGAGGGGGGCTCAGGTGGGGACATAGGTGAAACTGACGACAGGGGAACTGCTGCAGTTGGAGGCTGAGCACACAGGGGTTCAGTATACTAGTCTCTTTATTTTTCTGTATCTTTGAAAATTTCCATAATAAAATAAGTTTTAAAAAATGAGTTTTGTTTTGATAGTGTTGTATTATAAAACATTAAAACTTTTTTTTTTAAATGAAGATTTCCAGGCAGAAAAATATAATTTTCTGATGGACCATTAACTGGTACATTAACTTAAATTTTACAACATTACTTAGAAACTGACAAAGAAAAATAATTTTAAAAATATTATACAAATTACTGAATGTTACTGTTATCAATAAAAGATCACTGAAAGTTGGAATTTTAAGCCCAAAACAGAAAACTGTGATAAATTTAACTTCAATTCTAGGTAAGAGTGTAGGGTCTGAAGTCAGGCAAATCTAGGTTTGCTTCCTAGCTCTGCCATTTTCTACCTATGAGTTCCATGTTTTCTGGCAAACCATTTAATTTCTGTGAGCCTGATTTCACATCTTCGAAGTGCAGGCAAAATTTCTGGATCAGTAAAGCACTCAACACAGGGCCTGCCCCAGATTAGGTGCTCAGGAAATCAAATCACTTCGCTATCCTATTTCATCAATTCCAAACACACATTTCCATATTCTAACATCTCTTAAATTGGGCTGCATCTCATTACTGATGGCATATCATGGTTTAACTGGCAGTTTTCTTTCTTTAGTGGTATGAAAAATAATGGTGCATACTACAAATGGATACATCTAAGATTCAATATAATACGGTATCAATCACAGTAAAGCTATATTCCCAATTTCTGTTTTAAGATTATTCCGAATATATAACCGATTTGAAATTTAAAAAATTCTGAAGTATAAGCAAAATATTTCCAACACATCACGAACAGAACAGTTTTGAGACAAATTATTTTTGTAAAAAATGGTTTATCAATTCCATTTTTTGTATAAAACGTGGGAGAAACCTAGCCAATCCACATATAACAGTTGCCACATGAAAAGGTACTTTTATCAAACTTCGAGTCTAAGAACGTACAAATGTTTCTTTTATCATGTCTACAGTAATTGTCTATGCTTTTCCACTTAGCTGTTTTTAAAATTCCACACGTCCCCATCATTTCTTCTGCCCCAGTTACAGTACAGTGACAGGGAGGACGAGGGTTGGTTAAAACCACTCTCTAAGCAGTTTTCTGCTGTCCCTTCTTCCCGATCAGAGACTTGTGGATGTGCGGGATCACACCTGGGGTGGAATAAACAGAGACGGTGTTATTGTGAAACCTTCAAGCCAGCTGCGTCTTACCCCTCCAGTGCCTCAAAGCAGAAAGAGCAACAACACAAAGAACGACAGTTAGGTAAGCCCCCTTTAACATGCTGTTCCTGTTTAAGTATCTACACCAAGGGAGTCCCCATCTCAGGGTCTGGGAACCCCCTGAAACTGGATGTAAAGTGATATGATTTTATGTGCTTCCCTGGAGAAGAGTAACCACAGCTTTCGAGAGATTTTCCAAAGGTGATCCACAAAGGATTAAGAGACACCAACTTACATCCCGCTTTTACTGATCCTGACTCTTTCTATGATCTCAGCCCTGATTTTCAAAGGCATCATATTAAGCAATTTCTCAAGATCATTTTCAAACACAAGTTAAAGGCTACCGAAATTAATTTAAGTATCACATATAAAATTTAAATAAAGGACTTGCTAAAATAAAAGCAGCATTGTATATAGAGAATAATATTTATTCAGATGATAATGAAAAGAAGCCTAGAATTGTTAAGAAAACAATACTTAGGGAATTCAGGTTTCTAAGTTTCCCAGGTGGCTGATCAAATGCATGCGATCACTGATCCGAATCACGTTAGAAAGCCCACCAGCAATCCCAGCAGAAGCGGTGGGAGTACATACCGCCCCCAGCTATGGTGGCTTTGATAAGAGAGTCCAACTCCTCGTCACCACGGATGGCGAGCTGCAAGTGACGCGGAGTGATGCGCTTTACCTTGAGATCCTTGGACGCATTACCTGCCAGCTCCAGCACCTGCAGAGCACCAGCAACAGAACAGAACACATCAAACCAAGGGTGACGGGCTTAAGGATTTGGTGTAGACTCACAATTATAGCTGAAAAGATCACTATAGATAGCATGTGTACATAAAACACACAAATATACAGAAACCAACAAAATCTTTTTTCTTTCTCATATTTCTATAATGCTTTTATAGAGCACTTCATTTGGCTTTTTTATATTTATTCTTTGAAAGAGTTAGAAACTTGAGCAAAAAGCTACTTCTACAGAAAGAAGGATGAGGGAAAATACCATTCCTCAGTCACAATTCTGAATGTGAACATCTGGAAATAGCATATATTTTAATATAGCCGTATAGTCTATTTCTGTATAGCCCTTAATGGCTGGAATTTATTTCTTAGAGCCTGTAGGAAAGATTAAAAATTAAAATATTTCTTATTCACAGTTTTAAACATCACTGGGCCCTATAATCTGTAGGTAATAAGCTAGAAACTCTTTATTCCATATTGGAAATTTTCAACTAGAAGAATTTCAAAGTTCCAGCTGGCCATAAAAATGTATTTTTTATTTATTTTCTGCCTCCACAGACTCTACGGGCATTATGAAACCTTTGATGGGAGTAATACAGAAATAACTTCACAGAGCCTCCTCACCTGAACAGCAGCGGAGGCCTCGGCAGACACCTGACGCCCAACATGCTTCACCACCCACCAGTTCCCTACTCCATTTACTGTTCCTGGGACTCGGACCGGCCCGCGCTGGTATCTTTTGAAAGCTCCCCAAGTGGTCCTAGCATGAAGCCAAGATTGAAAAGCGATTACCTCTACTCAAGACTAAAAGCCCCAACTTAAAGATCTGAAAATATGCCAATAGCTTATGTAGGTTTACTGTTTAAACTTAACATAAAAACTGTAATCAAGGGCCAGCCGAGTGGCTCAGTTGGTTAAGAGCTCGCTCAAGAGTGCAAGCTCTGAGCAACAGCGGTTCAAGACCCAGCCCGAGCTGCCAACAGGTGGCAGGATGGCTCAGCTAAAAAACAAAACAAAACAAAACAAAATTGTAATCAAAGTTCCCAAGAATAAGGAGAGTGGGAGCTCAGGTGGGAGTTCAACTTTCTGAGCCAGAAGGCTATGCCACCTCGAGTGAACAAAACACGAACCTCTCTGAAAAGTCTGCAGCTAAACAAAAGCTGGAAGAGGGCTGCTAAGTGACAACGGGGAAGCGAGGTTCTCAGATAGAACTATACTGTCACCAACACAGAATCCCTGGTTCATGACAGCCAAGTTGAAACTATTGGTAATTCTATGTTAAATCTCTAAGGGGACACCGGGTGAGGTTAGTGAGATCACAGCAGTGACACAGTTCAACACAGGTTGAACTTAAAATCGTTCAGTCTAGTTCCCAACCACATCTCTCTCTAGTGAAAACCTCCTTTCTGTTTCTGCTAGGCTGGCTGTCTCCACAACTTCCCTGGCCTGAAATATAGCTGCAGGAGTTTCATGGCGTCCCATCTGTTTCGGAGGGTTGGGGGTAGATGGTGTTTGAGATGGAGAAGCGGTGGTCCATGACCCAACTGTCAAAAATTCCTGCCCAATTAACTTATCTTCCTCAAGTGTGAAACTGAGCAAGATACAGCATTTTATATACACAACCAGAATGATTAGGTCTTTTATCAAATTTCATATTTGTGGGCCGGCCGAGTGGCTCAGTTGGTTAAGAGCTTGCCCAAGAGTGCGAGCTCTGAGCAACAGGGTTGCCGGTTCGATTCCCACATGGGCCAGTGATGCTGCGCCCAGAGCTGAGCTGCCAACAGGTGGCAGGATGTCTCAGCTGGTGGGAACACGTGCTCCTACCAACAGGCTGTTGGTTTGAATGGCGGGCTATGCCCGCCCGCAACTAAGACTGAACTCGGCACCTTGAGCTGAGCTGCCAACAGGAGGCCAGAAGGCGAATGGACCTGAAGCTGAGCTAGCTGCGCCCTCCATAACTAAGAATGAAGGACAACAACTTGGCTGTTCCCCTCCCCCAATTCCCCAATAAAATTCTTTTAAAAATTTCATATTTGTGATTTTTTAAAAAAATGTATGATCACACTGGCAAACTTTATTTACCCCACTCCTAATCTTCATTTCCTAAAGGTTATGCTCTAATTTCACAAATATCACCTATTGCTTTCATACATACTTCAGAGTTAATAAACAGTACAGTGGTTAAATCATTTTAAACTCCTGTGTCATGTCACTTAAAAATACTGAATGCCATCCCTTGCTTAACTTTAAAAACAAGTACACCGGGGTTCTTTTTTACTCTGGTCTTGGGTAACAGGCTGATTAAGACACACCTACTGCCATTGAAGAAACCAAGGAGCATATATATGTGTCTTTTTGGTTTGAAACCCTTACTCCATGGTTTCAGCCACTTGTGGCCTAGGCACCTTCTGGGTTTCCCTACGTAACAGACACTTCCCCACAGACCTCGGCAGTGAGGTACTCCAGGATTGCGGCGCTGTACACTGCAGCGGTGGCACCAACTCGTCCATGGCTTGTGGTGCGAGTCTTCAAATGTCTGTGGATGCGGCCCACGGGGAACTGAAAGAGAGGCTGTCTGAGTGGTAGTACGAAAGGGTCTTAACATCGCATTACTGAGTGTAATCAAAGGCGAATAATATCAGTAAAGCATGAAATGAAACAATCTGGTTACCCAGATTAGAAGCCAAACCTATCTGGCATTAACAGTTCCTAGGGCCTGTGTGTGGTGTCCTAGGCATCATCCCCAAATCTGTATCCTGCTTTTACCCTCCTGAGGAGAGAATAAAAGTTAAAAAGCCATGAACCACCACAGGGTCTTGTGAATTACTTTCTGCATAAATATGGAGTATCCTCATAAAATGAAAAGCTGTGTTGTGCGGTCACCAGCTGCACCGGCTGAGTGACCCACTGATCGTATTCTCTCTGGTTAACTCCTTCACACAACGACCTTGGCGACTGTCAGCCTGCACCCCCTTCCTTTGGTCCCAACTCCATTCTTCTTTCCTCAGTTTCAAGAGGTGACCTGAGAAAAACCAACACCATCCTATCCTTGTGTTTCTACTTCCTGAGAACAGGTGCTTCCTCATTTCCAAAGGATCCTAATCCCACCTGTCTGTGTCCCTGACTGTCCTCGACCACCTTTCTAACGGACCTCCATATGCTGCTACCGGCGCCATCATTCCAGCAGCTCCAATTACTTCCTTACACTGGCTCCTTTCCTTCTGCACACTTCACTTAAGACTTCTCCACACGTCTATAGCAACTGCTTCGTTACAGAGTCTAGATATCTTTCCAAAGGCAAAGTTTAAAAGCAAATCCCAAAACCCTTACTTTCTTGTCACCCATTTTCTCCTAAACTTGGCATCTGTTTAGCACCATTCTTGAAGGCCAGCAGTGACACTTTAATTACCAAATCTATCGGCCACTTCCAGATCGCATCCTTAGGAGAAAGGGCATGATTTTTTTGTTGTTTATACTCCTTCCCTAAGTAACCCTGAGCTCCTCAAGAGGAGGATGCATGCCTTCCTCCCAATGCATCTTCAGCAACTGCCGTGTTGTCTGACACACAGGACCCCAAACCATTTCTTCTTGGGTTGCAGAAATTACAGAGTTCTAACACTAACTCTGAACTCTGACCACTCCCCAGTCTTCTCTTTTTCTGACTCATTCTGTGTTTCTGAGCGGCCGCCAATGTCCTTGTGTTCCCTTCTCATGATCAACTTAGAAACTTATTCATAGCATGAACTATCAATTTTACAGAAATGGTTTTAAATCTCTTAATTCTCTTGACCACCTCTCCTGGAAAGCTGGACTAAAATCTACAACTTTTGGACATTCTCATATGGATGTTTTGGTGGAAGTTCAGAACGACTCCACTTGAATTCTTCAATCTCCTAACTTGCCCCTCCTACAGACGCCTGTCCCTTCGGTTCTAACGCTTACAGAAACGTTTGACTTTCCTCAACTCTATACCTCTCCTTCCACTTTTTGGGATCACAAGCATGCCCCAAATTCCTTTCCATCCCACTTTAATTCAATTATGTATTACCTATTCCTAAAACCACTGCAATAGCTTCCATCTGTCTTCCATCTCCCACTTCAAATGAAGGACCCTTTCATTTGAATAAATAAATTCTAATTGAGATTTACACAATGCTCTAAAATATAGGATGTACCCATAAGTTCCTGTCCCCCTCCTTCAGTACCACCTAGATCATGTCACTCTTGCTCAAAAACTTTCAATGACTCACCACTGCCAAGAGGATAAAACCGAAACTTTATAGTCTGGCCTTCAAACTTCCCTTTTTACGAAGTGTCTTTTATATGTCGAGAATATTTCTTACTCATCTACAAAATTTTGAGTTTATGGATTAAAGGCGCAATTTTTCAAATATACATAGTTTTAACATATTTAGTGTTTCGAATTTAACATCACTCAACCTAAAACTGAAACTATTGGGGAAATATTCAGAGGACTAAACGGATAGTTCGTTATTCTACCCCAAATTCTATCTCATCCTGAAATTTAATGCACCACTATAAACACTTTCTTCAGAAGAAAAACCACAACATACTCATTTCAATATGATACAATTTATAAAAGAACCAGGAACATAATTATAATCTAGAAATAAAAGAATTTAAGAGAGCAAAATTACCAAATTCATTTAAGACCTCTTCATAACTTGTTCTCGCTTGGAAGAAGAGAATACAAATTAATAGACAATTGCTTTATGATTTAAATTTTGATCAATTAATCTTATTAAAGGTCAGTCGTACAAGTAGATTTTTGTAATTAATGAAACATCTATGAGTCATGAATTATAACATTAAAGAAAATAATTTAATAATTAATTACGACAACATGGACACATTACCTGTAGCCCAGCTCTCTGTGAGCGAGACACTGCCTTAGCCTTGGCCTTCCCACTGTCCTTTCCAGCTTTGCCTCCAGCCTATGTGAAAAAAAGCTCCAGATGACGAGCTGAAAATGCTATTTCAAAATTATTCAGGAAACAAAATTTTTTTCTAGTTTTATTTTAAGTAGTTAAAAAATCCAGGTGATCTCCTTCCTCAATTTTATATAAATTAATAATAATATAAATATACATACAATATACATGTTATATCACTATTCATTTATATAAAAATGAGGTCAAACCTTAAATGCTTATTTAAAATGAAATTTCTAAAAATCAACATATTTTTCAAATTTCAGACTGAAGAATCTTATGCTACAAATATTTCAAATGAAATAATTTTTTTAAATGTCAACATATATCACTTCCACAGAAATATTCAGAACTTAGCTCTTCCAGGGGTAAAAAAAACGTGGGAAAAAAAAGCCCTCAAAAAATAAAGTACAGAATTATCATATGATCCAACAATTCCACTTCTAGGTATATATTCAAAGAATTGAAAGCGAGGACTCAAACGTATTTGTTCATAGCATCATTATTCCCAATAGCTCAAGGGACCACTGATGTATAGATAGCCAATATATGGTATACATACAGTGGAACAGTATTCAGCCACACAAAGGGAATTCTGACACACGTTACAATATGGATGACCTTGAAGATATTGTGCTGAGTGAAATAAGTCAGACACGGGAGGAC
This sequence comes from Hipposideros armiger, assembly GCF_001890085.2. Lineage (NCBI taxonomy): Eukaryota > Metazoa > Chordata > Mammalia > Chiroptera > Hipposideridae > Hipposideros > Hipposideros armiger. The sequence continues at coordinate 449,236 of NW_017732035.1, forward strand.
AAATATTTGATTCTACTTATATGAGGTACCTAGTCAAAATCATAGGGACAGAAAGCAGAATGGTGGTTGCCAGAGGCTGGGGAGAGGGGTAGAATGGAGAGTTACTGTTTAATGGGCATAGAGTTTCAGTTTGGGAAAATGAAAAAGTTCTGGAGATGGTTGGCAGTGATGGCTACATGGTAATGTATTTAATGCCACTAAACTGTACACTTAAAACTGCTAAATTTTGTTACGTATAGTTTAGAATTAAAAAAAGGCTTTCAAACATACTCAAGGGATTAAACAAATAACTTTCAATTGAAAGAAAAAAGTATTTCTCAAATAATCTTTCACTTTTACTAATTGGACACGGTATATAAATGCAATGAAAATACAGCAGGTCCTCGAATAACACCAACATTGTTTTGTTATAACATCAAATGACTCATTTATATCAACTAGCTAATGGTAAAATTGGTTTCGTTATTTGTTATGCATTGTTTTGTTTAAAGTTACAGAACCTATCCACAACCATTGAAGACTTAACTGCATTATGAAGCTGTTTCAACAAATGAGGTACACATGTGTGCTGATAGGAACAACCACAAAACACATTTTTGGTGTAAAAGGTAAGGTACGTACAAGTGCTGTGAGCTCTTGGTTATGTAAAAATGGGATATTACAGTGTGTGTATACATACATTTCTGGAAGGTCACAAAATTGTTACAAAAGTTATTTGCCTCTAGGGAGGGAATACAACAGGATCTGAGAAGAAGGAAAACTAATGTTCTCTTTTTGATGGTTTAATTTTACCACTTAAATTTATTATTTCTTTACTGTAAAAGAAGCTAGTTAAAGAAAGAAATCAGTTTACAAGAATGGCTAGCTGAGTGTCTATATTTTTTAAGTACAGAGTAAGCTTTGAAATGGCATATTCCCTTTGTAATGCTTTCCTTAAAATTTTTAAGCAGAAAAATTCAACTGTGTATGGTCCCCCTAAGTGCATGTCTAAGCTGATTTAATGTTTATCTCTGAAAACTGTATGAGGAAAAAAAAAAAAAGGCTGTAGCAGGTATTAGAAGCAGGAAAAAGTCTAAGAACTAATTCATATCTCCTTCTTACACTTCATAACATAGCAAGAGAGACTGATTTAACAGAATTGAGGATCTCTACATTTCTCCCAGGATGCCTCGTGTATTTTAATAATTTCTGTCCATATTGCTAAACAAGAAAAGATACTGCATAATTTTTTTATTTCTGAGGTCAGCTTAAGGAACAATATATTCTCACTTATTCCTCAAATCTTTCAAGCTCTGTTTGCTCTGAAATAATACATTTAACGATCTCTCAATTGGTGCATAAGTCTAGTTATAATAGCCGTCTCTCTGTGACTGAATTATGAAATAAGAACTAGTCATCAAAAGGCAAAACACCCCAGGCTTCCCAATTTACTCTTAAGCAATTTTTATCCTTACTGTTTCAATCCATCATATTATTTTATCTATTTGCTTTTCAAGGAAGTAGACATCAAACCAATTTTTTAAAAACCCCATACATTAAATATTTCCAAGATTTGGAGGCTGCAGATACACATCTCAACAAAATCAAACTTTTATGGCATCAAACACGTGAAAATATAACATTGTACGGTACGTGAATAATAATTCTTCTCATAACGCCCTCACACTGTGTACCCTCCAACTTTGCACATTCATTTTATACTCTGATGACTGAGAAACAAAACACAAGCACTACAGCAGTTTTTACTCTAGGAGCTGAATCGGGATGAACCTGGGCTGAGCATCTTGGTAGAAAATGCACCTGTGGAGAGCTGCAGTCCATTTCATTCAGAAAAAGCTTAAAACTGTATACCACGATGCCAATTCCGCATTACTTTAACAGACACAAGCTCACTTCCCGTCAAGTTTAAGACCTTAAAAGCCTGAATGACAACTCGGTGCCTCCGGCATTTTTAGCTGCTGGTAAAGGAACTCCCAATCTACAGCACATCTCTGGAGATTAAACGCGCGACACCTAGGAAACTTGCAAGGACCGGGACAAGCAGCAGCGCGAGCCCGTTTTGCAGGCTGGACGTAATCCGTGGAGGGGCCTCAGCACAGGCGCCGCCCGGGCAGAGACCCGGCGAGACCGCGCAGTGACGGAGAACGTGCCCGGAAGGCAGCTCCTGCCTGCGGGCCAGCACCGGCCGCGGCGTGCCTCCTCTCGACTTCACAACAGCCGAGTCCCGCCGTACCGGGCGCTCTTCACAGCGAGCTGCGTCTCGGCGCCAAACGACAGACACCTCAGGACTCGGACTCGCTTGCAGGGCAGCGGGGGGCTGTCGCCCCGCTCAGGCCGCCCGGCCTCGGCCCGCCTCGAGTGCGCCGCCCGCCCCGCCGCTCTCACCATGGTCTCGGCCGCTCCCGCCCTCGCTGCCGCCGAGCCGCCACCGCCGCCGCTGCCGCAGCACCGACCGCCGCCGCTGCCGCCGCCGCCACCGGAGCCCGGACAATAACCGGGGCCCGCCTCGCGCCGCCACAGCCAATGGCCGCTCGCCTTGCTGGTTTGAACCCCGGCGGCCGCCCAATCGTGCGTTTCCTTCTAGCCTGACCCCGCCCCCGGCACCGCCTCCCTAACGGCTGTTTGTTTTTGCACACGGCACGTGGGGCGGGGCCTAGCCCCAACACAGACGTGCCTGTGCGCGAGGCGAGGGCGGGTTCACGGGCCGCTCTCTGCCTGTGTCCACGGCCCGAGCCTGACGAACGGAAGGACGGACCACTGAGGGCGGAAGGCTTGCTGAAGTTAGCCAATGGGAACATCACCCGCGAGCAAGAGGGACGGGCGGCCGGGAACGACTACAGGGTTAGCCAATCGGGGAACGATTAGGTGGTTTTTCCCGCGCGCACTGGGAGAACGGCCCTGCGGCTGCGGAAAACTGCAAGGAAGCGCTGTGGGCGTCGCTTCTCTGAGAGGGTTTTCACAGACTTCCACGACTTGGTGTTAGCGGGACTCCCGTCGCGGCGGGCACTGACCCCGGGCTGGCGGCCCTTTTCAGAGCCTTCCCGCCGGCGTTACGTTAGCCATGGGGACGCCCGGCGAAAGGGACAGATGCTCGGCAGTGGGGTCGGCGTCGTTGAGGGACCAGCGCAAGGGCGGACGTGTCCGCTCACGGCGGTTCCCGCAGGCCTACCCGGGCCGGCCCAACTTCTCCGGTCGTGTTCTCACCTGTTGCGGCCTTAAACCGTTCCCTCTTTTCACGGTGTCTTGGCGCCCACGGGCCGGGCGTCCAGCCGACCGCACAGAGGTTTCCCGAGGCTGTCATTTCAGGCGGATGCGGTCCCAAAGTGGGAACGATCTGATACCGAGGAAGCACCGTGGGGACGTGAGTCGAAGGAGAGCCAACTGGAGTTCGAGGAGACCAGGGGCTGAGCTTCTAAGTTTGGAAAACGGCGAGTGAAGGCGGAGACGAGCGCGAGGTCCAGGGAGACCGGAGGCGTGGAGCCCTGGGCCCGGATTAATGGGAAACCCGAACGCGAGGGAGAAGAGTTAGCAGCGAGTTGCGTGAGCCACTGCAGTGTCCCGCCCTACCCCTCTTGTGTTTCTGGCCTCAGCGAATGACGTCCGAGACCTGGGAACCCTTCCCTCCTGTTGGCAGGCCCTGCACTAGATAGCGGGGACCCTGGCGCTAGCAAAACAGATGTGTCCCTGCCCTTCCGACCCCTGACAGCAGGGGCAGGTGTCAGTGGAGCAGACACGCGCGTGAATCAGCACGTACACGTGCGTGAAGGGAAAGGGCAGAGAGAAGCAGAGGGGACGCGATGGCGATGGGTGGGCGGTGTCCAGGAGGGGAAAGAACGCCAGTGGAAAGGCCCCTGAAGCGAGAAAGACTTGTCCCTGTGCAGGCACTGAAAGAAGGCTTGCGTGGTTGTGTGATTTGGGCCAGATCCCTCCTGCCTCGTCTGTTTACTACCCCAGCCTGGCCTTTTCTTTTGGCCGTGTCCATTGCCTCTGTTTTAGGTTAGCCTTTGTCGTGTCTCTCCTGCATGACTGCAAAAGCCCTGTCTATCCTTGTCCTTCACTCCACCTCCACTCTTTCTAAAACACAGTTCTTAGTTTATTTTCTTCAACCTCAGCGACTTTAGGACAAAATCCAAATCCTTAGCATGGCAGAGGCCCTGCATTTGCTGGCCCCTGCACGTCTCCTGTTTTGTCCCTCACGCCCTCCCTCACCATAAACTCCATCTTGGTTTGCACACGCTTTTACCTTTGCTTGAGACAGCCCTCTGTCTCAGCTTGTCCCTGGCTGGCTTTCGGTCATCCTTCAAGTGACAGCCAAGACGTCGCTTTCCTCAGATGGTCTTCCCTGGACATCCCTGACTCACAGAGCCCTACAGCCCCAGTGTGTTCTGCTGTCGTCAGTCCTTACCATGCTGTGTTGCATTGGTTTCCCTCAGTGCACAGGTCTTTTAGGTCATTACCCTTCGCTTGGTACAGTACCAGGTACCCTGTAAATACCACTTGGCGAATGAAAGTGAACAATGCTAACACTTTTTTTTTTTCAAAAAGCCACTTAGATAGTATGGTTTGTGGAAAGACTTGAGTTTGAATCCAGACTCCTCAACTTACTAGTTTTGTGATCTAGGTGAGGTATTTAATATTACCAACACTTTTGTCATTTGTAAAACTGAAAGTAGCAGTACCTACTTTACAAATTTTGAGTGAGCACTAATTCAGTAATATATGAAAAAGTACTTAGCGCTGTACCGAGCATGTAATAAATAGCCAATAAATGTTAACTTCTTAACAGGAAATTCATTTTCTCACTTATGACTCTCCACCCCTCAGCCTTCATGTCGTTGATTGAGATTTTTTTTTTTAACTTTATTGGGGAACAGTGTGTTTTTTCCAGGACCCATCAGCTCCAAAACAAGTCATTGTCTTCAATCTAGTTGTGGAGGGTGCAGCTCACTGGCCCATGTGGGAATCAAACCGGCAACCTTGGTGTTAAGAGTCTACGCTCTAACCACCTGAGCTAACCGGCCACCCTTGATTGAGATTTTGATGAAAATGGAGTTAGGCTAATAGACACCAGTTCTCATCACGGACAAAATAACCTCTCTACTGATTTATATATCCTGTTTAGAGATGAGAGACATAGATTGAGGCCCATAGACTGAAGGAAAACAGAATTTGTCTGGCATCTGTAAACAGAGAAACTGCCTATTAACAAAATGTGTTGTTATAAAGTCTTGTTTCCAGGGTTTCAGAGAAGCGGTATGAGCTCAGAAGGAACACCCGTCTAACCAGGGGATTTCAGGCACTAGCATTTAGAAATGATGAACTACTGAATGTTAACAAATTATTCTACTTAGCTGGATTTAACCCAGTAAGGTTCAGTCCAATGGTTCTCAAAGTGTCCCTACACGAACAGTGGCAGTGGCAGCAGCAGCAGCAGCTAGAACTTGTTAGAGGTGCAGATTCTGACCCCAAACCCACAGCTACTGGGTCGGAAACCGGAGGTGGGGCCCATCAAGCCCCCAGGAGACTCTGGTGTGCACTAAAATTGCAGAACCACTGGTATAGCACGAGCTGTGCTGCATAGTCCCAAGCACATTTCCAGCCCTCTGCACTTGACTCCCTCAGCTCTTGAGAGCGTGGCCCGGTCCCTGGTGAGTAGTCTCTTCCCACAGATTGCACTTGGTTCAGAGGAGCTGCACTGCCCACGGTTGCGCCCTTTTCTGGGTGGCCTGCTTCCAGTGACTGGATCTTTGCCTGAATTTGGAACAACTGAAGGGCCATTTTCCTGGGTGACAAACACCGACTGCTGGGACTGCATCACAGATCAACTTCTCTACTTGATCCCACTTCCTTCATTTCCTCAATAATGTTGCCAAGCGTGTTCCACAGTAATGCTCTGAAGGCAAATCCCCCCTGTGGAGTCTGTTTCCTGGGAAACCTGACCTACAACAGTGGCTTTTCTCTGCAATAATTGAGCCAGCTTTTGAGTGAGCGATATAGTCACACGTACCAGGTTTTAAAGGTACAAAGGGTATGCAGTGAAGATTCCCCATTACTGCACCACTCATCCATCTTACCTCTGCACAGCCTACCTGTGCTGCAGGGTAGTGAAATGTGGATTCCAGCCTTGGGAGAGGACAGTCTTAATGATTACTTCACATAGATTCCAGGACTTCTTATCCTAGTGTTCAGTTGGAATTCCCTTTGGACACTAAAAAACTCTCCAAAATATAAAGCCTTTCAGAGACAGACATTTTATTTCAGTCACTCTTGGAAAGGACAGCCAGATTCTCTCCCCCACCCCACCCCCTGCTTTTTTTTTTAAACATCTGTGGAGGTTTATGCCAGATCTCAGTCATAGGGCAGCTACTGCCATGAGCCAGAACCTGCCTGGTTCTGGTGAAGTCAGTCAGGATACAGAACCCACCTACATACTCGGCTTTGTGATGCCGACAGCCTGGGACTCTGCAAACATGTCTCTGCCTCCTGCTTCCCTGCCAGGCTTTGCTGACGGCGCACTCAGGGAAACTGCAAGACTGAGGAAGGAGAGGGACTTTCTCCTCTCGGCTCCTCTGAGCATCACCCAAGCAATGCCTTTCACACTGGCAGCAGCAATTCCTTCAGTAGCAGTGGCCGAATCTGTTTTCCAACATTTGCCAAGTCAGCTTCATTGCTCCCACGCTCTCAGCAGCACCAGGCGGCCCTTCCTCAGAGGTCTGAGTTCCAGCTCTGCAGGCCCCGCTTCTGGGCTTCTGAGGTTTTCCCTTTGTTTCTTTAAGGTAGCTGCTAGTTGTTAACTCCGTGACACTTTAAAGCTCTCTTTTTACCATTTAACAGTTAACTTTACATCTAGTTAAAAATAATGTATATTAGTTCTGTCTATTCAAATAACGGGTGTGTTTTCTGAAAACTGGATGGACCTTGACTGATAAGCATATGATATAAATATATATTTAACTTTGTATTATGGAAAGTTTTAAACATAAAGACTAGTCCAATGAGCCTGTTGTACTACAGTAATCATCAGCTCATGGCCACTTCCTGTATTCACGTGTACACCTGTCCCACCCCTACATCATTCCGCTGAAGCAAATCCAAAGGAAAGGAAGGGGGCAACAAATGTTTTTACAGGGGAATAGTTTCCTTATAAAAGCTTGGGTCTTCTTCAATTTGTACAAGGTGCATGCATTACCCATGTACACAATAAAACAACAAAAGCAAATTAAACTCAAAGCAAGCAGAAGGAAAAAATAAAGATTAGAGAGGAAGTAAATGAAATAGTGAATAAGAAAAAACAATAGAAAAAAATCAATGAAATGTAAAGATTCTTTGTAAAGATCAACAAAATTGGCAAACTAACCACGAATAAAAGAAGATTCAGGGCCAGCCGAGTGGCACGTTGGTTAAGAGTTGGCATGGGATGCCAGCTCCAAGCAGCAGGGCCCCGGTTTGGATCCCACATGGGCCAGTGACGCTGCGCTCTCTACAGCTAAGATGGTGAACAACAGCTCGACCTGGAGTTGGGCTGCTGTGGGCGGCTGGCGATGGTGTAGGCTGCAGCCGCTGCTGCAGTGAACTGCCATAAGCTACCGTGAGTGGGCGGCAGCCAGCGTTAGTGGCCGGCAGCCGGCATGAGCTGCCATGAGCGGCCATCCAAATGGCCGGCAAGTGACTGCCTCACCTAGGAAGAGCACAATGATAATACCAACATGGGCCAGTGAAGAGACATCTTCCACAACTAGACTGAAGAACAAAAGGGCAGCAACTTGTCTGTTCCCCTTCCCCGATTCCCCAACGCTGTTCTCCCCCTAATTCCCCAATAAAATCTTTTAAAAAATTTTCAAATTACTAAAATCAGAAGTGAAAGAGGGGACACCATTATTGACCTTACAGAAATAAAAAGGAACATCATGGAATGCTTTTGAATGATTGTGTGTCAGCAAATTAAATAACCTAGATAAAATGGACAAATTCCTACAAAGATACAAATGATCAAAACTAACTCAAGAAAAAACTAGAAAATCTAAATAGACTCATGCTAAGAAATTGAATTAGTAATTAAATATCTTCCTACAAAGAAAAGCCCAGGTTTCACTGTTGCATTCTACCAAATATTTAAAGAAGAATTAATATGAATTTATCACAAACTCTTCCAGAAAGTAGAAGAGGAGGGAACACTTCCTAATTCGTTATATGATCTATTGGGTCGTTGGGAAAGTGAGGATGCATTTTTGCATTGAAAAACAGAAAAATACGTCATGACTTTCCCGACGACCCAATAGTATTACCCAAATACCAAAACCTGACAAAGACATTGCCAGGGAAAAACCCCACAGAGCAATAGCCTTTATGAATACAGAAACAAAAATCCTCAACAGAAACTAGCAAAAACAAATTCAACAACATATAAAAAGGATTATACACCATGACCAAGTGGGATTTATTCCAGGAATGTAAGGTTGGTTCAATATGGGAAAATCAATCATATTAATAGAATAAGGGATAAAACCCACATGATCATCTCAATAGAGGCAGAAAAAGCAGTTAATAAAACCCAACACGCTTTGGTCATTAAAACATTCAACGACTAGGATTACAAGGAAACTTCAATCTGATAAAGGCCGTCTATGAAAAACCCAAATCTAATATACTTTATGGTAAAAGACTGAATACCTTCCTCAAAGATCAGAAAGCAGCTGAGGATGTCTACTCTTGCTACTAATTCAGCATTGGCCTGGAGCTTTTAGGAAGGGCAGTTAGGCAATAAAAGGAAAGGCATGCAAATTGGAAGGGAAAATAAAACTCTACTTCTACTTGCAGGTGACATGACCTCACATATGGACAATCCTATGAAATGGAAACCGTTGAAACATATATAAGGGCAGGATACAAGATTAATATACAAAAATCAATTGTATTCCATAGCTAGAAATGAGTAAACTGAAAATGAAATTAAGAAAGCATTCCCATTTACGATAGCATCTAAAAGAATAAAATACTTGGGTATAAATTTCACAAAAGCAGCACAAGACTTACACTTTTAAAACTACTAGACATTGGTGAAAAAACTAAAGATCTACGAGTGTCCCAGTTTGCTTCCTTGGAGAAATTGACAAGACCATCCTAAAGTTCATATGGAAATGTAAGAGAACCAGAATAACCAAAATAATCTTGAAAAAAGAATGAGGTTGGAGGACGCACACTTCTCGATTTCAAAACTTACTGCAAAGCTGCGACCATCAAGATGGTGTACTGGTTGCTAGAAGGACAGACGTACATCAATGGAATAGATTAAGAGTTCAGAAATAAACCCATACACAGTTGATACTTGACAAGGGTGTCAAGAAAATTCAATGGGAAAGCAGTCTTTTCCACAAATGGTGCTTGAGTCTCTCCTTAAAGATAATTTGCATTCATTCATTCATTCATTCACCTAGGAAATGGACTGGCAGGAAAGGAATCAACATGAAGTGCTCCCTCAGAGTGCAGCCTTTGAAGGCTGAGTGGTAGTTACAGTGTAGAAATGCTGCAATGGAAACCCCAAGCTTCTCCTAACACTGGTTCTGCCCTAAGCCTTGTCCCCAAAAGAGAAACTGAGCAGACAAAGGTCTGGGAGGGCTCAGCATTTGTATCCAAAAGAGACTTGCAGTCCCCACTGGAAAAGGTGTGGGGTCAGATGAGGAGCTGTCCTGATGACTCACTTGCCTGAGCGATGTCGCCAGCTGGGTTTTCCCAGCCGGGAAATTGGCAGCTGCTGGCCTAGAACATTCCACATTGCTGACAACAGTTCTCCTTCCCTCAGAAGACTTTTCTGCTATTCTTCCTGAAAACCTAACACACTTTATCTTTTTATATTATTTATCCTAGAGGTGGGGACCCCGCCTGTATGTTCTGAACTATACATTGCATGGGACACACTATATATTCATAAAGGCCTTTTCTGAATTCAAAGCCAGAGCTTCAAGGTCAGAAGCAGCTAGATGTAGGTAGGGTCAGGACTTTTTTTATACAAAAAGAACTCACTGTAGTTCATATAACAAAAAAATCCAACAAATTTTCTTATTTCTAAACTGAACAATAGTTTCACAACACAAAAGCTAAGGGCACTGGACCCCTGGACCCAGTTGAATGAATTCTCTGCAGAGAATCACTTCATTTAGTGACTAATTTTAAATGCACGTTGTTTATCTGTAAGGGAAATACACAGAGCAGAACAGACCCGTGAAGTGTAACCTCTGTTTATCAGAACTCATGAAATAAAGGCATTTTCTCTAAACTCCAGAGGCCCACGAGTTTTTGTTTTGCTAGAGAAGATGAATTTGCCTGTGCCTGATTGAGTGGAACCTAAAATAATGAAGAATTAAATTACTTTTCAATTTAATTTTGGCATAACAGTGGTTGGCTTTGTGGCACAGTTAGTAATAAGATATGTATAGTAGAACATACCACAGGAATTAGCCATCAACGTACCTAACATGACTTCCTGTTGTTTAACTTATTGAGCTAATATGAATTTTCCCCAATATATATCAATACATACCTTAATATGATGGCCACATTACACCGTTGAGATTTTAAAATTTATCAAAATGGTTCAAAAGGCTGCATGCTAGAGTGTTTAGCAGTGCTTACCTTGAAGGAGTGGGTTTGGAGAAAGTCAGCACATTCATTTTGTGTCTTACAGTGATTCTCTACTGTTTACATTTGTTGAAATTTGAGTGTGCACTTTTATAATAAAAGAAATTTTGGCGGTTATAACTGCCAAAAATTATGCCCACCAATTATGAGAGGCAAAGGACAGGACAATTTTGAGGGTGGAACAGTCTAGGGGTCCTTGGAGGGCTCCCAGGTAGCCCTGAAAGTGAGAAGAGGGGGAGCCTGTGTTGTGTTTTGTCTGTGATGGTTTGTCTGGGCCAGTTTTGTACCAGTAGGCCTCAGTCCATCCTTCCAATCTCTGTTGTGTAAATGACCCCTGGGAATCCTGATCTCCTGTTTAATAAATGGACCTTGGCTCATTCCTATTTTATTGACTTGGCTGTTTCTTGATTTGACACCTAGGATGGGGAAAACATAAAATAGCATAAAAGGGACAATTTGCAGGTGCACATGGCTCCATGTCTCTGATTTCATATTGAGTCCCGCCTGGCTCTAGTCCCCTCCTGCACTGTGACTTTGAACCATTTGTGCTCTGGCAGGGGAAACATGACTTTAACACGCAGAAGGTGCTGACTGGGTCCCAGGCTGTTCACGCTGATAGAAGACCATAGCATTTTATTTCTTGGTCATGGATACAGACGTACCAAATCAGCATGTTTTTTTCTTTCTTTTTTTTATTTTTTAAAGATTTTATTGGGGAATTGGGAGAGGGAACAGCATTGGGGAATCAGGGAAGGGGAACAGACAAGCTGCTGTCCTTTTGTTCTTCAATCTAGTTGTGGAGGACGTCGCTTCAATGGCCCATGTTGGTATTATCATTGCGCTCTTCCTGGGTGAGGCAGTCGCTCTCTGGCCATTGGACAGCCGCTCACGCTGGCTGCCAGCCACCAATGGTAGCTCACCGCAGCCCACTTCAGCCTACGCCTACGCCATCAGGGGCCACTCACAGCAGCCCCGCTCCAGGTTGAGCTGTTGTTCACCATCTTAGCTATAGAGGGCGCAGTGTCACTGTCCCGCATGTGGGATCCTAACCAGGGCCCTGCGTTCTGAACTAGGACACCAGAGGTGGCCTCCCAAGCCAACTCTTAACCAGTACGCTACTCGGCTGGCCCTCTTTTCTTTTTTTTAACTTCGGGGAACTATTTTAATTTTGACCTCTGATACCATATCCTGAGAACACTGATGAGTGTGGCCTCGTTTTCTACATCTGGGGCCTTTCTGCAGAAAGCATCAGAACTTTTGCTGAGTTTTGTGGGGTACCCGTGACTCTGTCACGTGTCATCTCAGGCTCCTAGCATCGGAGCGCTGTCCCCTCTGTGCAGTGTGGTGCAGCAGGTGAGAAAACAGGGTTAGATGTGTGCTCACTCTTGCCACGAGCTAGTCTGGAGACCTGAATTTGGCCCGCTGAGAGGTCTACACAAAGTGTCACGTAAGTCGAAGAGAAGTTACATTTTAGAGTTTCAACAGTGTCCTCTCTCCTGAGGAGTAAAGGCCTGGGCCAGGAGTAAGGCCGCCAACAAATTCTCTGTTGCTTGGATTGAGGTCTGCTCCTTAGCTATGGAGACTGGTTTACTCAGGCTCCACGAGGAACTTGTCACCTCTCTAGGGAATTGTGGGCAAGGAGAAGTAACACCTACCGGACCTGGCCAGAGCCCAGCACAAGTGCCCACCAGCTGTGAGAGCTTGGGGCACATGGTCTGGTGGTGGGGCCCCACCCCTCCCAGACCCTAACGTGTGATGGGTGATGCCAGAGGGAGAATGGAAAGAACACACCTGGGCTCTGAGCGGATTCTCCCACCTGCACTTGGCCCACTTCCTCCCTGGGGTCTGGGGAAATAGCTTTTTAAGACTCGAGATTGCTTTTGCTGAGGAGGAGATACATCTAGCAAATTTGAGCTGCAGCCCACCATGGTACCCATGGGTACCCAGGCTCACATAAACTAGAACATTTTTTTTTTAAAGATTTTTATTGGGGAATTGAGGGGCTAGGAACAGTGCTGGGGAATTGGGGGAAGGGGAACAGACAAGTTGCTGTTGTTTTGTTCTTCAGTCTAGTTGTGGAGGACGTTGCTTCACTGGCCCAAGTTGGTACCATCATTGCGCTCTTCCCAGGCAAGGCACATCAGTCGCCGGCTTCTGGACGGCCGCTCACTGCGGCTGCTGGCCGCTCACGCTGGCTGCTGGCTACACACGGTAGCCCATGGCAACCCACTGCCACAGGGGCTGCAGCCTACGCCGTCTCCAGCGACTCACGGCAGCCCAGCTCCAGGCTGAGCTGTTGTTCATCGTCTTAGCTGTAGAGGGCAGTGTCACTGGCTCTCATATGTGGGATCCGAACCGGGGCCCTCTGGCGTCCCAAGCCAGTTCTTAACCATCGCGCCACTTGGCCGGCCCTAAACTAGAACATTTGAACCCAAATATACCTCTGTCCACTGGACCATAGTTCCTCCTAGTTATCCTGGAAAGCTTTCTCCTATTCTCCCAACCCGCTAAATTGTCAGTTCCATTTGGACCACAGGCCATATCTTCCACACTGAGTACAACACCTGGAGTGTAGCTGCCCCATAAAGAACTGAACGAATGAATTCACAGATCACCCGGCGGAACATGGTTATTACTGAGATCTCAGTGCTGACCACCAGGTGGCTCTCACCTCCCTCAGGCCCGGAGGCTTCTCCAGGAAATTACACTGTTGCTGGACCTTATGGACTTTTGCGAGTTAAAGACACCTGCCTGGAGTCACACCATTAGTTAACGACACAGCCAGGGACAGAACGTAACTCACAAAATATTCAAGCTCTGAAGTCATACCCAGATTCCTTAGGGCCTGGCTGGACCCGGACGTCTATGTGCGCAGTGACAACTTCACATCAAGTGAAAAATTCGGCAGGACCAGTGCGTCAGGTGAGTGCAGTTGGTGACAAGTGGGCTAATGTCCCCAGATCTTTTGTGATTTCTGCAGCGAGGCTCCAAGTGGGTTCTCGACCAGCAGTATCAGCCACACCTGGGAACTTGCTAGAAAAGCAGCTTCTCAGGCTCAACCCAGACCAGAGGAACCGGCTCAGTTACGGCGGAAGAAGCCCTCGGGGTGGCTGTGCGGGCAGGGCCCTGGGAGGGCATTCGCACATGATGCCCCTGACTCCATCTACAAACTTTATTTGGGGGTTAAGTGGTGGTGAAGGTAATGCAGGCACAGCGGCCACGTGTTGCCACATGTTCGAAGAGCCCCCTGCGGCCCTGCATTTCCCAGCCCTTTCTGCCTCTCTTCCTTGTACACAAAACCCCACAGCAGCGGTTCTCAACCTTTCACAGGGGTCGCCTAAGATCATCGGAAAACACATATTTTCGATGGTCTTAGGAACTGAGACACCGCTCCTCTGTCTCCAGGCCCACATGCAGATACGCCCACATACGAGTACCTGGCGACCCCTGTGAAAGGGCCATTCCATCCCCAAAGGGGTCGCGACCCACAGGTTGAGAACCGCTGCCCCACAGGCTCTCATCCCTGATTCACGTGGGGCAGCTTAACAAGGTGAAACACACAGCACTGTGCCCAGGATTCTGACCCAGTGGGTCCGGGCGGTGCCTGGGCGACCCATTCCAGGCTCTCCAGGTGCTTCTGAGGCAGCACTGAGGCCCGCCAGATGGTTGCAGTGGGCAGTCACAGGAGAATCAGTGTGAATGTGTCAGGGGTGGGAGTAATTATTTCATAGTGAGAACCTCTAATGGAGAAAACATGGGCAGAACTGAAGGGTGAGTAAGCTCGTCTTCTCCAGCCCATCCCTCATCTTCAGAAAGGTGTGATGGTTTACATCCGTCTAGCTCAGTGGTTCGAGGCGGACCCTGTGACTCTCAGATAGCCCTAACATTGTTACTTGCCTTGTCCATGTCCTCCTCTCACTTTAGTGTTTCCAGATGCTAAATGACGTGATAGCATCACTGGTGATAGCAGATGAACGTATACTTATTTTGGTCTTAAAAATGTTTTTTCTTTTTTAATTGGGGAATTGGGGGAGGGGAACAGACAAGTTGCTGTCCTTTTCGTTCTAAAGTCTAGTTGTGGAGGACGTTGCTTCACTGGCCCATGTTGGTATTATCATTGTGCTCTTCCCGGGTGAGGCCAGCCATTGGACAGCTGCTCATGGCAGCTCACGCCAGCTGCCAGCCAGCCCCGCTGTAGCCTATGCTGTCACTGGCGACTCACAGCAGCCCAGCTCCAGGTCAAGCTGTTGTTCACCATCTTAGCTGTAGAGGGCGCAGCACCCCTGGCCCGCATGTGGGATCTGAACCAGGGCCCTGCTGTTCAGAGTTGGCGTCCCAAACCAACTCTTAGCCAACGCGCCGCTCGGCCGGCCCTGATTCCATTTCTAATAGGATGCATATCAATTACATAGCCCTGAAAGATCAAAAACTCCAGGGGGGACTTTAGTAAATTAGTGTAAAGGGGCTTCTGAGATGAAGACTGGGGATCATGGATGGCATCTACAGACACTTTATTTTTCCTGTAACATTGGGGTAAGACTGGCCCAATGCACTCCCTAAGAAGTCAGTCAATAGTGATGAACCATGAGGAAAGTTTCTTCATACCCACTCGAAATGATAGGGCCGAAAAGCCAGTAGAACACGAAGAAACTAGGGAAAGCGACAAGGGACCTCTCTGGGAAGTGAACCAAAATAGGAAGCTAATTTGCTACTTTGATTTACTCCACAGACTTCTAACTAGAAAAGGGCTATGGCAACCCAGAGGTTCCCGAACTAACTAACGGGCTATTCTTCCGACGAAATGTGCAATGGCTGGAAGTCATTTCAGTGGGAACTCAGCCAATTCCAGACCCACCTGGACCCCGGCAGATGGTGTGTGGCCTTTCCCTCCCCGCCACCAGGTAATTCCTCAAATTAGAGACACCAGCACAAGATGCTCACTTTTCCGCATACTTTATTTGTTACAAACATACAATTTTTAAATATAGACTGTAAAACTCCATTTGCAAAAGTCTGCTATTGTAAGGAGTACACACCAGCAGTAAGGATTCTTAAACTTTCTCTGTGAGTTTTCTGTCAGTTTTGCTAGTTAGTGGTAAATACGGGACCGCCACTTAGAGACCTGTCTGAAGCTGCTGGCCGTATTCACACTGCTCTTCTGAAGAAGCCCTGCTTATCTGGAACTGACCCATGTGAGCTGCAACCTCCAGGCAGTGGGATCAACAGCCCATGAGACTCTGCTTTCAACAGTCTCCAGGAAGTGTGATTCTGAACAGGTTTGTTTGAATTGCCCATGCAGCTGTTTGTTAAAGTGCATTCTTCTTTTAAAAATAGGAGGAATAATCTTTACTCTTTAACCAAGGTACTTAAAAAAATGAACTTTTTGGTCTCTCAGCAGATATTCCCAAACTGATCCTATCACTACAAATTTTAGTGTTCTATTTACAAATATTTATAGGGTTACAGGTGGAGGGGACCTTATAAAAGTAAAGGTGCGGCTTCTCTTGAAGCAGAAATCAGTCCTACAAATTCACACATAGGACACACTTGGTTTACAACGCACAAGCACGTGGGTATTTACAGAGACTGACACAACCCAAAACGGCCGTAAAGTAACCCCGACCCAAACTCTACTTGTCCACCTACATCAGGAAACTGTCTCCTGCTACCCAGATCTGTTTTGACTTCATTCAAATCATGGCTGTGGGTTCCCCACTGGGAGGACATCCACCCCACTCTGGAGCGAAGACTCCATCTGGGGAAGCCCTGGTAGGTGGCTGGCGGGAAGGCTCCTATAGAATGGAAAGTGTTATCTGGAAACGCCTCAGGAGACGGGTGGATTTTAAAAACAGATCGTGGAAAAGCATCTGCATGAAGGTGCAAGAGGAAGAATAAATCCCTATTAATTTTTCTAGAACTTTAGAAAAAAGTTATTATACACTAATAATCTCATTATCCAAATATTGATAATCATTGAAAAACTCAAATGTACTTGCCTGCTACCATAACGTGCAAAACAGTTGGCTTTGTAAGTATGCCCTGCACTGACTTAAAATCGGTGTCTGGCTGGGTCCCTCCATTAACCTCTAGGGGTCCAGACTTTCTGTACAGAGAGGCTGGGAGAAAAGGGTTTAGGTTTCACATCTGAACAGTTTAAAGCAAACTCCCAAATTCCTAAAAATGTGCTTAGGGTTATAATCCTGTTTTTCAATTTTCTTAGGACTCTCCCTGCAATTGTATGTCCCTGAAAAAGTAATTTTAAAAGGGAAAAAATATACTACTTGCCATGCTATTTCCAAATATCAAGACTTGTGAACCAGCCTGCTCTCCTTGAGAGAGGGTAAGCCTGGGGACATGTCTGCCTCTGAGAAGGAAGAGGTGGTCTAAATCAGTTTTCTCGAAAGACTTAGCTGTGGAAGTTATTGAAGGTAGGATAAAAAAGACAGACTGTCTTTTGCAATATGCTACTGGACAATGAACTTGGACAGGTCTACCACTTTCTCTCCAACAGTCCACGATTCGTCATGCTCAAGATATACACAGGGAAAGTGAGATATGCTCTAGATCCAAAATCTCATGTTAAGTACACGGACAGTCATAGTCCCTTTTATCAAACCTTTTGTTAGAATCACCTATAGAAAAAAATGGTAACATTTAAGCTTCAAATGACGCTCTGTCCTCCCTTTCCTAGAAGTCCTACTGAGCAGCAAAACTACGACACGGCAGTTGCTATTGTTTTAACATGACGTCACTTCTCCCAGATGGAATGTCTAATTCAAGAGGCATGAGTCTGGTTTTCAAGTGAGAAGAGACTGAGTCCAGGTGATTACACTGATGGCATATTCCCTATTTCATTAGGAAATGTAAAATACATTCATAAAGGTCTTACTTGGATCAGACATATGGATATAAATTGGAAATTACTTGAGTAGTCTTCATGATACAATTTTATTATTTTCTAAATTTAATTTTCGGTATTGGAAATTGGACCACATTTGTTGAAATAAGAGTCTGTTAAATCCATCAGTAATGAAACTAAGTTTTAAGACTGAGGACTGGGAATGGTGACTTTTCACTAAATAGCAAAGCTAGCTGTATCAAGAGAATGCATCATCTAGGAGGCTGCTCCTGCTAGCTCTCGCCACTCCTGGGGTCTGACATCTGAAAATTAATGACTGCTTTTCTACATTAAAAATGGGAAATTAAGTTATAATCTGCCATTTCTACCTTATATTTGGAATTTCAAACGGGGCAACAGCATGCACTTTTTTCTTTTTGTCTGTAATTTTTAAGGTAAATGTGGTTCTTTTCTACTCCCCTCCCCTCCCCACCCCCATCCATCAGCCACACTCACACACCCATTATTCAGTTTATTCAATGGGAATGGTGACTGTTTAGGAAGTCAGCTAATTGGCTTACAGGACTCTAAAACCAACCCTGAAAACTGATCAGCTCATTCATTGACTCTAATTTCAGTGCTGTTGACAAAAAAGAAAAAAGCTGCCTTAAGGCTGGAGGGAAAGTAACTAACTACATTGTGAATGCAGCACTGTCACTCTCCATCCACTGGAAGCCAGCAAAATGCATTCTGGATCAGTAACACAAACTTTCTAATTTGCAATGAGCCATATGTACTCTTCTTACCGGTCAGAACCATCTCCACAAGCTGCTTTTCTACGGGGCCTGAGGGACCACAATCCATGTCACACACAGTTCACGTCTTTCACGATAAAAAAGTGCTTTATCTTGAGAAAAATGTCAGGGTTAAAATGGCAACATACAACATAAGATCACTCCACATGTTCTCAATGAAGTATAAAACAGGCAAGGAGCAAAAATAGACGGGAGGCCCTGCTCTCTGAACAGGCCTCATGCGCATGACTTTCAGGGAGGACTAAAATGAAAACTGTTTTAAGAGTTAACGGTGGGATTTTACACCATTATACTATTCTACAACCTGAGCTTGGACACCAAAGCAGTGAACTTCGTACTTATCAGAGCAATTCTGATACTTCCTAAAAATAGAAGACAACTCAATTGGATTACTAACTCCAGGGTCAAAACATGACATTTCCCCGATCAATAAGAAGACACGTTAGACACTAAGAGTGCTGCAGACGACTCGGCAACGAGCCGCTTTTACAAAGCAAAGTCACTTTCTCCTCCCCCTTCTCCCCATCAAGGCCACACTATTTTCAAATGAATATCTACTGAGAGATCAGTTGTGCACTGGACAAAGTACCATAATTGGGTTCAAATGAAAACAGAATTTACAGTGAAGAATACTTATGTGCACGGCTTACACACTCAGGCTTCTTAATGTCGTTCACCTCAGGAACAAGGTAGACGCAAATGAACTGTCACCTTTTAACACCTTGTGCAGATCATTCTACCCCCTGTAAAGCCAGTCAAGGTCACATTTAACAAAGCGTCCTCAGCAACTCAAGCGCCTGAAGTGTGCAGCCGTTTACAGACCACTCAATATGAGGGCATTACTATAACCGCCTCTCTTGCCCACAACCCTGCTTTTTCAGATAAGACAGAATAATTGTTTTGATTTGAGAAAACTGAAGTTTGAATCTCTTAAAAGACCTGCAATTTACTGCAAAGTGATCAAGAGGTAAGAAAGGAAGCAGGAGGTTAATGGCTGCCCACATGGAAAGCCTCTCAATCATTTTGCAGTAAATAATTATGGAAAGTGACCTGACAAGTAGCCGTGTGAGCATCACAGCTCCAGTCATTGTACCACCTACATGCCTCCCACAGTAACATAGGGTGTCTGGGTTTTGGTTTGGTTTTCGCTTTGATTTTTGGTGCCATCCAGATTTACACTGTGTTCGGTGCAGCATATGCACTGACAACGTCCTCTGCTGACTAGAACTACCGTTCTACTCGACTGACAGATAGGGACAATAGAAACCAGAAGGGATCCTGGGATCTCGTCACAGAGTGTTGCTTTCAATTCTGTTCCTAAAATTGGACTTCTCACTTCTGTAACTGCAGCCATTTGAGAAAGAACATTCTATCAATTATCGGAGAAGAATTTTACTTCCCTACTTCTCAGGCACATGGCGATTTTGAACATGTCATTAGCTGGGATGTTTGCCAAGGTCAAAATACAAGCCCTAAATCACTGTTCACAGCAATGGTTGAAAACACAACATTTTCTGCCTGGATTTAACAACGATCATTTCTTTTAATAAGCAATATTTACGACTGAATTTTGGAAGATGGCCCATTAATATCACCTCGTTTAATAAACACATCAGAAGTGTCGTCTCTGTGCTTTGCAGGTTTCTATTGTCCCTAGTGACTGGAATGAGGATCAGTGAAATGCTACATCAATCCTCAGCCTTCTGTAACCCTCCTGCAGAGGGAAGAGAGGCCATCGACCACCTCTGCAGGAGAAACAGACCTCTGAGATTGGTTAAGACTTAAAACCCACCACTATGACATTTTTTTACCACTGACTCTTACATAGGCAGGTCAAAATTTTAATATAAATTACTTTTCCAACACATAGCTTATGCATTCTTTGCTCCTTTTTTTGGAGGATTCTCCAATTGATATCTAAAGATTTACATATGATATATTACTGTTCTATGGTCTAATGACTAAGAAAACTTCTCTGGTAACCAAAGCTGATTCCATATATGGCAGTGTTCTTGGCATATACTCGTACATGCCTCAGACCACTTCCACAGTCTTTCTATTCAGCTAATTATAGCTTAGTAGCCACTGGTGAAGGATTGTGAAGACCCTGTCATTTCTACAGAATAGAAAGGCAAGGCTAGTTACTGCAATTCAGCCAAACAAAAAGAAAAGAAAAAATAAACCAGCCCCTTAAAAAGGAGAGGTACTGCACCTTTGCAAAACTGAACTGGCTCACTGCCGCTGAGCAACAGGACCACCGCTGAAGCAAGAAAGCAAATTGGTCTACACAGGAATTGTACATGTTTCGAAAATGAAGAACTTACAGCAGCCAACTTACAGCTGCAACCTTAATTCTCATTGCTGCCTCAGAGTTTGAAACTTAAACAGTTTCTGCAAACCTAATGCTAGTTTCTCAGCTCCTTTACTAAAACTATTTAGGGTTTTGTTCTCCGCAGCAAAGAAATAAACACTCCAAACACATAGGTAAGTACAGCAGGACATTATTGAAAACAGCTGCCTTGTGGTACAAAATACAGTACAAGTATACGGATGTCATTAAAACATCGAAAATACTATTGCTCCCATACGATTTAGGAAACATTCTTTGCAACGGAGAAAAATTTTGAAAAAAGAAAAGCTTAAAAAAAAACTGTTTAAAAAGTCTACTGTGGACGATGAGTAGAGAAATAGTCTGAAAAGGGCACCGATGTTTGTGGCTCTTCCACTTAAAAAAAAAAAATCTAAGATTAACAGTATTCTGAATCATAGTCTAATTTTTAAAAAAGCCTAATTTTATATACACATTATATTCCCTCCCTCTCAGCCACAATGCATGAAAACAAACTTTTTGTATATTACTTATTTCCCAATAAATACAAAAAGATTGTATATATTGAATAATACCAAAATAATAAAAAGGGTATGCAATAAATTAAAAGGCAGCTCAAATAAAGGGCAGTCATGCAGTTAAAAAAAATACTAGGATCGTGGAGGTGGGGTTGCCTCCTAGTTGAGAAGGTGTCACACAAAGCATACCTGAAACTTTGGAAAGGACATTATCTCCCATTCGACTCAAAGTTAAAGTTACCTAGGTCTGTGACATTGCTAGGAATGAATACCTTTCGATGGGGCAGGATTAACTTGATTAGTAAAAACCATTTCTACTGAAAATCCAGTTAAAATATAGAAGAGGCGATCCTTGAAAACCCCAACTTTTATTCTTGAAAGACAGCTGGATAACCTGGCAAAAGCCAGTTTGTTGAAATTTCAAGATGGTATAAAAATGCTTCCAGGAGATAGTCAGCACATTCGCATTCACTCCGGCTCCATTCGGATGGATTTCAGCTTCCAAAGGGCACGCTGCTGGAATCGCGCATCCATCATCTGCCAACTTTGATTGTGAGGTACTGATACAGTGGATCAAGTTCTTAAAATTCTATTTTAAAAGAATAAATGATGCTGGAATTCTGGACCTGAGGATCTTTAGTATCTGAACAAATCCACAGATTTAACTGAAGGTAGAGGAAGACTTCAGTTTTGGTTATCTCCAACTTTTCTGTGAGAATGTATATTCCATTAAAGCTCAGGCTTGTAGCCACAGTTCCTTTTTCAAGTTTTATGGTTTAAAATCCAGCCAACCAGTGGCTAAAACAGCCGAATTAGCCACAATTCACTGGCTCACACCGGGGAGCCACAAGGATCTGGCTCTCATTCATACCTAAGCCAGTTCTTGGTAATGACCTCCATGTTCAGAGATCAGGGGAAGAACTTTAGTGAGCAGCAACCAGTCCACTCAAACAGTTTTTTTCCTTGTGCTTTATGCCTGACTTTTCCTTGTGCCTATCTCAGCAACCCCCAATGTAAAACTGCTCTTTCGTCTTCAAGAATTTTTGCCAACTTTTAAAATATTTTAGTAATAGATTCTAGTTCAAGACTGTCACCTGAACTCATCTGCATCCTGGAAAACAATTCTGCGAAGACAAGACATGGGCCTTGGTCCAGGTAGCGTGCAAAACCATTCTGAATAAAATGGATGCAATCTGTTGTATTCCCCAGTGACTTCTTAAATTCCTATTTTGCCCTGTCCGTGATGATTTAACGTTGCATTCCTTTTCATGAAACCTGTACCCTCAGAACCGGTAACTGCAAAGGTCTCTCTTCTCAAGAATTCCATGAAGATCTAGATCCAAAATGCTCATTTCAAAGGAGGTGAAGGGATAGACACTGCAACAGTGAGGTCTGGTGACATCTTTCCACCAGGTTCTCAAGTGCAACACAAACTCAGCTGTTATCAAGGGGTAAGGGCACCTCAGAGGTGTTCCTTGGGGCCCGGGGTGGGTGGTGTGCGAGGACCTGTCCCGGCCAGGGCTCTCCTGATGGGTTTAGGAACCTCGGCTGGGAAGCAACAGAAGCTGAGACAGACTGCTCAGCTGAAACGCGGCTGTTGTCCGGTCTTCGCAGGCTGCTGTCAGTTCCTTGCAACTTTCCTGCTTTTCTCTAATAGTCCATGACTGTTCTCTTATGGTTATTTCTCATCATCAACTACATTGTTTTAAATTCTGTTTTCTCCCTGTGGGGCCTCCCTTGTTCCCCGGCAGGTGGCTCACTGGGGATGAGCAGGAAGGGGGACGGAGGTGGGGTGGGGGGGCCCGTCGGGGAAGCGGCAAGTCTCAATCCTCATCCACCTCCTCGCCCTCAGACTCGTCCCCGCCGCGTCGCTCATAAAGCTTATCCCTCTGCCGCTCCTGGATCTCCTTCATCTCATCCGCATACCGGCAAAAGGCGCCCCCGAACTTGCCCCAGGCCTTGAAGGGGACGGTGATGGCGTTGCGGTAGGACGGCTTCACCTCGCTCACGCGCAAGAACACGCCGTACTTGTTGCAACCCACGTCGAAGAAGAAGCGCTTGGAGTCCACCGTGATGGAGGTGCCCTCCGGGAGCTCCCCGTACAGGCCGCCACCGGGGCCCCCCGCGCCACCGCCAGGGCCGCCCGCCAGCTCGTCGTCGTCGCCGCCGTAGTCGTCGATGAGCTTGGCCAGCGCGTCGCGGAACTCGATGAGGCCCTGCGCGGGCAGCGCGATGGTCTGGCCGCTCTGCAGGCCGCCGGGAGCGGGGCCGCCGCCGCGCGTCACGGTCTGGCGGATGCGCAGGAAGCGGCCGCGCTGGTTCTCCTTGAGGTCCAGGTAGTACTTGCGGTTCTCGCGCACCAGGAACTCGCTCTTGAGCGCGCGCCGCGGCCCGCCGCCCTCCTCGGCCGCCGCCGCCGCCACCTGCTCGGGGCTGCTGGGGCCCAGCTGCGCGTAGTGCTCGATGAAGTCGCCCAGGTAGTCGCGGAACTCGGCGGCCACGGCCATGGACAGCGTGAGGCGGCTCTTGGAGCCGCCCGCGCCCACCTCGGCGATCTTGAGGAAGCGGCCCTTGGCGTTCTGCTTCACGTCCAGGTAGAAGCGCTTGTTCTGGATGTCCAGCCGCTTCGAGGCCAGCTCCTGCGTCTCCTGCTCGCCGCCGCCGCGGGACGCGGGCTGGAAGCCGCCGGGCCCGCCGCCGCCGCGCTCGCTGCCGCTGTCGCCGTCCGCCATCTTCTCGGCCGCCGCG
>NW_017732035.1:473313-477943 GCF_001890085.2 Hipposideros armiger
CGCCCACTTCCGGCGCGCGCCTGCTTGACGCCGCCGGCCACGCCCACCGCGCCCTGGCGGCCGGAAGCGCCGCGCGCCGAGCGCCGCGGCGGCGGGCGCAGGGCAGTGACGTCACGGCGGAGGAAGGCAGGGTGGGAAGGCCGCAGGGACTGTGGGGCTGACGGAACCGCTCAGTCTGGTTGTGGTTCCGGTTTCACAGACGTGCCGGAACTCGTCGAAGTGTAGGCTTTAAATAAGTGCATTTATTATACACAAGTTATACCTCCACACAGTTACTCCTGTTACTTTTAAAGAGAGGCATTCAAGGGGGACGATGTTGGGGTCTTCTGCCCTCCAAGTAGAACAAAACTAACCTAATAAGATGTTGGGTGGTAACCCGTGAGTCGCGTTTGGCGTAGTACCTGGGTCCCGGTGACCGCGCAGTAAGCGTGCGCTCGGCTTTGGTTCGTGGAGTGCCTCACACAGGGCGTGCGACGTGCGTGATAACATCACCATTGTCACAGCCTAGGAAAGAAGTGGGAAAGCCCTGAACTGATGCGTTGTGCGGGGAATGCGGAGCGCAAGGAAGGCCTTGCCTTTCCCTGAAACCTGCGTACAGGCACTGACAACCGTTTTTCAGGTTACCTCAGAAGAATACACGGTTCACGTGTCATATTGTGTGGAGAAACGGATGGGTTAAAGAAGTGAAAAATAATGCTTTCTGGGAGGAGAGTCACTCGTCCTGGGTCTGAATCCCATACTCGCTGTGTGATCCCGGGCAGTTGAGTTCATGTTTCCTCACTTGTTAAATGTGAATAAATGTACCTATCTCCTGGGGTGTTATAAGAATTACATGTGATAACGCTGATGGCAAAGACCTTCACCTGCACAGGAATCAGGTGGACCGGGTGGGAGGAGCTGTCACTACCTAGGTCCTCAGGAGAGCCCCACGGGGAAAACTATGTTGACGGTCGGCCCTGTGGCTGTAACAGCCGCTCCCCTACCTTCCTCTTCCTCTCTGTGAAAGGGACTTCCTGCTTTTTTTCTTCCTCCATGTGGCTCGCCGTGGGTACCGGTACTGGATTGTAATCGTTTCTTTTTCTCCCTAGTAAATCCTTTTTGGTGATGGAATGCCCAGTCAGTTTTGTTTTATAGTTGATAAATGAGATAAAGCATATCCAGCACATAACCTGACACAGAGGGAGCTTTCCCTAAGTATTAATCACCCCTTCCCGTTTCATAAAAAGACCGAGTAAGATCAGTTTTGTAGTTCATAAGCCTGATGATAGGGTGTTCACGCTATTGTGTAAGCGGTACCTCCCTCAAACCTTGTTACCACCTGGGCGCGTTACCCATCTGACATGAAAAGAAAGACCCAATCAAACAAAATTAGAATAATAGCTATCAGGAGACTCCAGGGGGAGACATGAAATTTGGGGCCTTGGACAGGTCAATCTTGGAGAGGATTTGGACATTTTGAATCCGTAGGGAGGGAATGCGATCAGGCATCATGTGGCCTTCATGAAAGATATCCATGCAGCTCCCTCTGTAATTTCCTGCTAACCAATCCACTTCCCTGCATGGGGACCCCAACATTCACTTCATGGAAGGGTCTCTCTACCCCTCTGTTCATTTCATATCAGTTCGGTTTTAATGGGTCAAGTTCTATTTTAGAGTTAGATTTATTGCGTGAAGATTAATACAGAAACCTTCTTTAAATTGTGGAGTGGGGTAGGCCCGTATGGGGTCCCGCCCTACCCCTCATCATCAATTATCCCAACCTGGAAGAGCCGCATTTTCCATTTCCAACGGGAAGATGTTTTTCTACCCCACTCACTCCGGCAGCAGGAAGGAGGATCTTCTTGCCCTGCAACCCCTCGGCCAATGAAAAGTCACTACACTTCAAACTCCCAGTTTCCTCCCATGGACTGTTTACAACAGCCCCTCCGAACTTCTTTTTCCTCCTTAAAAGAACATTCCTCTCATTCGTTCTTTGGACTTGCCGGTATTTACTTGCCATTAATGACCACGTGTCCCAAGTTGCAATTCTTTGTTGTTCCCAAATAAACCCATTTTATTGGAGAAATAGCCGGCTATTTTTTCAAGGTCAGCAATTGCTTTATTTCCTTTGAAATTTCACCCTTTGCTTTTAAGTTTAGGATCTTCTACCTTCTCATATATTCATTTGGTAGTCACATCTTTTGTCAGACTTTTTACTGTTTGATTTTTAATATATGTGATTATATCATAGATTTATATTTAACTCTAGTTTATCTGGAATGCACTGTGGTGTGTAGTATGAAGTGAAGAATCTAAAAAATTTCCTTCAAATGACCAATTGTCCCAGTACTATTTATTGGATAACCCTTCAAGCACAGATCACAACAGGTGGAGATGGGTGTAGGTTATTTTGGGCAGAGAGAACATTTGTTCCCAGATGGCTAGAAGTCTAGTTTAGCTGGAGCCCAGGATTTGTGAGGAGGGGGTGGTGAACAGAGTGAAGGCAGCTAGACCGGGGCTCATGGGAGAGGCCCTGACTTATAGGTGGGATTTGGACTTGAGTCAGGGGGAGCCCCCGGAGCCGTGTTAAACAGGTGTGTGCTGCCTCTACTTTGTGCTTCGGGGAGGTGACCCATGGCAGAGGCCAGCATGGGTAGGCTCTGTGGAAGCAATGATGTGCTGCAGACCCAAGCCAGCAGGGCCTGGACGTGGCTGGTGGAGAGGGAGGGAGCATATGGGGCTTTGGGGTAGAAGGGTCAAGATTTTAAACCCCAACATGGGGATGTGAGAGAGGACTAAAGCGTGATTTTAGAGAGAATGCTCTGCGTGACCGGCTCCCAAGGCTGTTCGGGGAGGACGAGTTCTTCCTGGAGCTGAGGGGCGCACTGAGCTGAGACCTCAGAGGCCCCAATGCTGCAAATGTTGGGCACCCCTCCCCCACAGAGTTCACAATAAACCACACCACAGGATGGGCTGCTCTGATGCATTTTTGGAATATCAACATTTTTCCCTGGAAGTTTATTACTTCTTAGTAGCCAGAGCACCTGCTGTGACTGCCTTTTGGCAAATCCAGCACAAATGAGCGTGGCTCTAAGTGTCAGTGTGTTAAATTTGAGGAGCTGGTTAGATGCCCAAGGGGCGATATCCAAGCAGCTGTGGCACCCAGACAAGCGGAGTCGAGAAGAGGGGCAGCAAAGGACATGCAGGCTGGGAGCTGCCAGCAGGCCGGGTGGACTTGACGTCAGCTCCCAGGAGGCTGCGTAGACAAGTCAAGGACAGGCAGACAAGATGGGGAGCAAGAAAGGCCGGGGGGTCAGATGTTACATTTCACAGTGAGCCTGCACGTATACTTCCCACACGTCCTGGAAACGTGCCGAGATTCACACAGCGATTCAGAGGTGCGGCAGAGACTGCAGCTCAAGTCTCCAGCACTAACTCTGTCTTTGACACTGTCACTTTGGGGGGAGGGAGCATGGAAGGCAGATGTCACAGTGCTAATGAGTGAATGCATAGGCAGGAGTATGGGTTGAGGGGCTGCTGGGGTGACAGAGGGTGGAGAAGGATGGTAACTGGCACAGGGAAGCGTAAGACTGCCCAGAGAGACCTGAGCCACCTGGGGCATGGTGCTGGGGAAGATGGTCATTACTTAAGGGCCTGGAATCGGCACACAGGGAAAGGGTCAGGTTCGGGGGGGACGAGAAGGCATCCTTCTTCCTTCTTCTGAGACCAGGGGGAGTGAAGGAGAGACACAGGAGCTCCTGGAGGAAATGAGAGAAGATGGAGCTGGTCCTGCCCAAAGGCTGTGTCCGCCCCAGGGCCCGAGAGGGAGGCCGCCGGGTCAGGGGAGGCCGCAGAGACTGTGAGAATCCAGCCAAGGCCGGGGGCAGAAGCACCTGCTTCTTCCAACCACTTGGGCCGCAGGAGCAGATGGGAGCAGCCTTGCCAGGGCTGGGGAGGCAGTGAGGGAGCGAGGGACTGGGGACAGTGGCCTCAGACGGCCAGCCCCTTCTCCTGGCTCCAGGCCAGGAGGGGGAGGAAGGGTTCGGACATTGCAGGGCATGCCTTCTTCTCCTGGTAATCTTAAAATTCACACTCACAGGATGGTTCAAGAATAGTGCTTCTTTATCCAGACCCCAAATGCTAACATTTTACCACACCTGCTGCATTATCTCTCTTTCTCTATTTTTCCTTCCATTGGAGAGTAAGGTGCAGACATGATGGCCCTTTACCCTTCAGCACCTCTTTCCTAAAACAAGGCCTTTCTCTTGCCTAACCAGAGCCCAGTGATTAAAATCAAGCAATTAACACAGATCCAATACTATTCTCTAAGTGACAGACTTGATTCAGATTTTGCGAAGTGTCCGAACTACGTTCTTTGTAGTGAAAGAGCCTGTTGCCTTCAGCGGGCCACATCCTTTGTCTCTCTGACTTGAAGCCATTCACCCCTCGGTCCGTCTGTCTTTCCAGTGTTTTCCGAAGTTGACACGGCCGGGCTGTGAAGGTCGGCTACAGTGTAACTGTCCCCCACTTTGAGTTTGGAGGCACTTCTTGACCTCAGTCTGAAACCCTCATGCCCTGGAGAGCCTGGGGGTGGTGTGTGTGTGTGTGTGTGTGTGTGGGTGGTGTGTGTGTGTGTGTGTGTGTGTGTGTG
>NW_017732035.1:477968-482730 GCF_001890085.2 Hipposideros armiger
GTGTGTGTGTGTGAGAGAGAGAGAGAGAGAGAGAGAGAGAGAGAGAGAGAGAGAGAGAGAGAGAGAGAGACCAGATCGGTGGGAACCACCAGTGAGCTGTCCTGCCATGCACTCTCAGAAGCTGTCCAACTTCTTGGGCTTTTGCGTCCCCTTTCTATCCCGGAGGACAGTGGACCTGGGAAGCAGGTAGGATGGGCTTTGGAGAAACTGGTGCTGAGGGTGCCATCCCGGTGGGCACTGGCCCCAACATCCCCAGGTGCAGGTTGGCTCAACGCTCTAGGCCAGGACCCAGCTGGGGGCACCGAAGCCTCCAGTGATGTTTTCTTGGATTTGTGTGGCTGGAAGCAAGTGTGTTCTTGCACAATCAAAGGAGATTGCCTCACCTGGGCTGGGCACCTGCTGAAGCCGACACCTGCTGTATATTCTGGGACTTTTGTCTTCCGTGAGGTTTGATTTTCAGGTCCCAGGGACACAGTGGCTTACCAATCAGCTCGGTGCCCTCCACGACTTGTAGTTCCTTTTGGCCTTGAAAATACCTGGGCCTCCCAGAGGCTGGGAGAGGCTCTACGCCTGTCCATCTGCACTCACTGAGCTCCCACACGGCCCCCGGAGTCCCCAGAAGATGCCGGTGTCCTCGGACCATCCGGCTTCATGCACTCCTGCTGTGAGACAGGCTGAGGAGTGCTGCCCTGAGCATCACGGAAGGATGTGGGCACAGCTGGGCACGGCCTTGCCTTGGTCTGTGTTATTCGAGGTGGCCCACGGGCTCCACCTTCTGTAAAGACCCAGGGCTGATTGGAGAGCACGTGCTCGACAACCCAGACCTACTTTGTATTTCTCCAAGGAGCATGTTTTTTGGACAAGAGAGTTGAAACCCCAACCCAACAGCCTTAAAAGGACCAGGATCCCTAGAAGTATTAATAGAACTCTCAGGAAGTGTACCAGCTGTTATGACTAACAGGTCTGAGGAGGCCATAATCAGGGTCACTAGTGTTTGCACCCGCTGACTCCAGACCGAAGCAGCAGGCGGGCGCCTGTCCTCGGCCCAGTGGGTGTGAGGGCCTCCGCCAGCTGCCCTCAGCTCGGCAGAGCCAGCTGTGCCCACAAAGCCTGCATGCAGGGCTCTCCCAGCTGCTGTGGGGAGCAGGTGTGCGCTTCCCGGGTGCCCCTGAGGTCACTTGTGGTCTCTTCAGGGAGCTGGACAATGCTCATCTGTTCTGGCTTCTGGTTTCATCTAGAAAATCCCAGCGCTTCACCCCCCCCGGCACCTCCTAGGGACGCTGTTTCTGCCTCCCCCGCACCTTCCAGAAGGCCATCTGGCTCAGAACTGGCCCCGCCGGGTTACCCCACCTGCCCTTCACCCAGTTAGACAAGCTGGCGATGCCCGAGCCTATTGGGCACAAAGCAGGGCCGTGTGTTGAGGGACAGAGCTTTCCGGCCCAGCGGTAATGCTTGCAGCCTGAACTACAGCCACAGCCTTAAAGGAACCTTTGCCTGAAGGAAGTTACGAACCAGGAGGGGAAGGCTAGAACAAAGCCTAAGGGACCGGGTTAGAGCTGAGGTGTCAGTGTGAGCTCATGGATTTACTGCACAAACGCACCTGTGCGCACTCACACGTAGATATGGAAACTCACATGTACAAACACGAGATAGATATAGAAACACACAGACAGATGTAGAAACACACACACACACACACACACACACACACACAGAGGTTGGTGTATTTATACAAAACACTTCCTAGAAACAGTGGTGCCCCAGTAGCACCCGGATCTTGGTTTCTTAATCCCATTCTCCAGTGAAAGAACCAGAGCTCCTCAGAAGTGTCTAATTCCAGGCCCAGAGGAGAGAAAGCACAAGCTAAGCCTGGAGTATCTTGTGCCAGAAAGTAAGTACTCAGAACATGATGGAAGATGTCAACAGGACATCCTTGCTGGAAAACAAGTCGGGGACAATTTAAGCATCAAATAAATAATGATAGCCGTCAATTGTAAGCCACTGACTAAAATAAGAATCCATGTGCACCCGCTGATAAAAATAAGTAAATGAGAGAAAGGAGAGCTCTTTCTTAAGTAGAAAACCCACTGAGAAATAAAGAAGAAATGATGGAATTTGAAAAACATCAGTTAACAATTTTCATAGTGATGATTAATGAGGCGAGAATCCTCGATGGACATTAAAACCTGCGGGTGAAAGTGTGTTGAATAGAGTGAACAGAGAGTCTGGCCTCAGACTGTCCCCGTAAGTACTTGTGGCTGCTGTCACAAACAGCCTGGGGGCTCTCTGGAATTTGTTCCTGAGGCAGCTGTGTGAGGCTTTGTCTCAGGTGTACACCCAGGAGTGGTTTTCTGAGCTGTCGGGCATGTGAGTGTCTGGGTTTATAAGGAAAAGCCAACCAGTTTTCTCAGGTGGTTATACCAGTTCCACTCCCCTCAGCCGTGTTTAAGACACGTCTGGGCCGCCGCTCTCCAGCCCTGGGCATTGTCAGGTTCTTCATTTTTGCCGTTGAATGGCTGGAAGGCACACTGTCTTTGAGCCTTGGTTGATATTTCTGATTTCTGACGAGGAGGCAAAGCCTCCCTGCTTGCTTGTTGGCCGCTGGTGCTTCCTCGTTGGTGAAATGCCTACTCATGGCTTCTGTCCATGTTTCAGTGGGGCTAGGGACTGTTAACACAATCCTTTGTGCTCCTCTCGATCACTGCCCACTGCCAGCCCCCTGGGGGTCCCGGTGGCCTCTATGCCTTGCCCTTGAGTGTTGTTGGGCCTCTGAGCCGTAACTGCTTTGCAATGGATTGTTCCCTCATTGCCAGCCCTGGTCTTTTGTCACCATTGGGTTCCTTCACTCACTTTGTGTGTGGGTGGCTCTAGCTGACAATCTTGCCTCCATCTCAGACTCCATGTGGCTGAGACCAGCCCCTGGCTCCCTCTGACCCCAGCCCCGGCTGTCCCCACCGTTGGAGGCCAGCCACACCATCTGCTCCTGAGCCTGCTGGCTGTGGCTGAGTTTACCCACAAACGGAACCCGACACTGAGGGTTAGCACCACGGACCAGAGCCTTGGGTGTGCTTTCGTCTCGAAAGCCCACTGCTCCCAGGGCAGGGTCACTCTGTCTCTCACCCACCAGTTACTGTTGTTTTGTGTGGTGGGACAAGCAGCCAGACGTCACACCCCTTCTCTGCCTCTGGTTGAGTTGCTTCTTTGTTTAATGGAAGTTTTATTCAGGAGATAGAAATACTTTTAAAGAATCATTTATTAAAACCTTGTAAAAATATTCAAAGAAATTTACAAATGAAAAACATCCTGCACGTTATCCTGCCCCCCCCCACCTCCTGTGCACCTGTTTTCCCCCTTTCTGATTCTCTGGTTCCTCTCGGCTTCTAGCGACACCCGTACCTCTTGCACATTTAAACGGCAGTGTGCAGTTGTAGATAGCATATCGAGAACAGTTTTCTCCTTTCCCCGCTTTACATTGTTGCACATGCCGCCATATCTCTATGCCATCTTAGCGATGACCAAGCTCAGTGAGCCGATAGGACTGACTTGAGCGTCCTGTGGCTGGGTACGGAGGTCTTGCCAGTTCTTTGTCTGTTACTAGCACTGCCCCTGTGGAGGTCACCTTCACTCTCCATCTGCAAGGTGGCACCCGGTGCCTGCCTTTCCAGATTGGTCTCCTGCACATCTGTGCTGCACACCATGGTGTTATTGTCTCTAAATACGGCTTTTAAGAGATCAGAAACATAATCTCACATGGGGCAGCTTGAGAAGATTGAAAGGCATGTGGGAGAGAGTCTGTGACATGGGCTCCTGAGTGCCCTGTGTCCCACACACTCTGTGGCCCTGGGAACACCCTGCTCATTCTCCCAGGTGGAGCTCAAAGCACTTCCTGTCCCATCTTGGTGGTCTCTGTGCCACGTGCTGGGCTGGGTTACCCATGTATTGGTGGTTTAGGAGCAGCCAGGGCTCCCAGGAACTCCTGTGGACATGCCGAGTGGTTCCAGGACACAGGGACAGTGGCTGGAGCTGGACAGGAGTCAAAAGGAAGGGCCCCTCCCACAGGGCATCAAGTGTTTGGATGGAGGGTGGAGGTGCTGGAAGTGTGTCTGCAGAACCCTGACCCTGGTCCAGAGGGGCTGGAAAGGGGCAAAGGAAGAGGCGCATTCACAGGTGCATCTGGGGCGGGAGGCCGTGCGGCCGTAAGAAACACCACAGATGGCGCTTCAGTGACAGACATTCATCTTTGATATCCTGGAGGCTGGAAGCCCCAGAGGTGTTGGTGGGGCTGGTTCCTCCTGAGGCCCCTCTCCTGGGCGTGTAGACACCATCCTCTCCCTGTGTCTGCACATGGTCGTCCCTCTGTGCATGTCTGTGTCCCAATCTCCTCTTCTTACAAGGACACCGGTCACATTGGATCAGGACCCACTCCTGTCCTCACTTTGCCTCCATCACCTCTTTACAGACTCCAGCTCCAAATGCAGCCACATTCTGAGGTCCTGGGTTAAGACTGCAACATGTGAATTTGGGGGACACTGTTCAGCTCGTAACTGGCTGGAATTCTGAGAGCTCAGTGTAGTTCTGAGCCCACACCCCTGGGGCAGGGCCCCCACTGTCTGCAGAACCCACTCGGCTGACTCCCGCGGCCTGGAGCTTCTGCCGTTGTTTTCACAGGTGGGATGGAGGGTACGGGGCTCCCCTACCTACACCTCTCCTAACTCCCCTCTGCTTCAACCAGCCGCTCCCCAATCTCCCACAAAGTATCACT
>NW_017732035.1:482895-484519 GCF_001890085.2 Hipposideros armiger
GGTGTGGGGGGGTGGGACATGAGTTTCACCAAAGAGGCTTTCAACCAGGTTCCTGGGAAAAGCCAGGGTTGCACCCCAGCAGCCTGGAGCGTGATGGTGGTGGTAGGGGTCACAGCAGTGACTTCCGGGACCTTCCAGTAGAGGAGGGGTGGGCCTTCCCTCTGTACCCTCCCCACTCTTTGGTCTCCACTGGGTGGGGGAGCAATCTCGGACCAGAGATGCCCCAACAAGAGCCCAGCCAGCACTGAGCCTCTACAGCCTGCCATTCACGAGGCCCCTGCTCCGCGCAGTGTTCTGGAAAGGTCCCTGGGGCACCCAGAGGGGGCAGGCCGTCTCTAGATGTTCGTGTTTTATTCGAGTGGAGATGCCACGGGAGGCGTTTGCACAGAGCACGGGCCAGCGGGAGCCTCGCTGGCGGGAGGACCCCGCGCCAACCCGGCGCTGGTGGCGGGCAGAGGAACCGGGAACCAGGGCGTCGGCAGTCCCGCCCGCCCCCTGGTGGCCGTCCCGCGCGCCGCGCGTGGCGCCTGGAGCTCTCGGGCAGGCCACCGTGCACGTACAGCGGAGGAACCAGTCGGAGCGGCGGGTGCGGGACGGGGGTGGCTGGGGGATGGTCCCAGATTAATGCTGATATTCAGTATCCCGAGAGGACCTGGGTAGGTACATTTGTCAGAAGCCCCTGGTGGTGCAGCTAAGATTCGAGGATGTTATTGAATGTAAATTTTATGTCAAAATAGAAGTCTATAAAGGGGCACCAAACCTCGTCAGTGATGCGAATGGGAAGGTATTGGGGGAAGGGCCCAGAAGGGAGTGCACCTAGAGAAATGGGGGGGTTGTGGACGGAGGGGTGACGGGCGCATCAGTGTTGGTGTTGGGCTCTGGGCGGGAGATTTTAGGCCATTCACTGTGAGATTCTATCAGCTTTGCTGCAGGTTTCAACATTTTCACAATAAACTGCTGGGGAGTCTTCCTGGAGGTGGCCTCTGAACTGGATCTCTCCGGGGGTACCTGAGAGAGGTGGATGAAGTATCTTTCCCTGGGATCAGGGGCATCAGGTCTGGATATTTTGGGGGGCTGATGAAAGTGAACAGGGAAGTAGACTCTGGCGGGGACATCCCCCCAAGGGCCCTGCTCCCAAGGAGCTTCGAGATGGACCCATGGGTGCCCACCTATCCCAGGTGCCCTCATGAGAGCAGTTCCCATAGGTGGGGGATCCCACAGCTGCTCTGAGGGTGTACTTGGCACAGACCCCTTGGATGCAGTGACTTTGCAGCCTCCACCGTCCCCACTGGGTCCTGTAGGCAGTGGGCCCACCATTAGCCACTCTGGTCCCACTGTGGTCACTCCCTCAGGGCTGGCAGACAGGGGGAAGGGCAATACAACACCGACCCAGTTTTAATAACAAACACGAGTGAAAAACAGTGGGGTCTGCCGTCCTTGGGGCTGGTGGGGCAGGTGTTCCCCACGCACCCTCGCAGCACTCTGGGATGCCCAGGCTGCCGCCCCACAGAGGTAGGGTTCCCAGGGCCTGGGATGCTCACATCCGGCACCGACAGGCAGCAGCTGTGGCAGCGTGGACCCCCAGTCAGCTGGCGGGAACTGCTCCATGGCCACCCCCACCCCC